>NW_018128027.1:1579388-1583692 GCF_001952655.1 Monopterus albus | reverse complement strand
TGTGATGTAATCAGTCATTTTAATATCAGTTCTAAAGACAACAAATTAATGTTTGGTCAGTAAACCATAAATGTTTAAATGCACAAATCAGCATGCACTGATGTCTTGATTTGCTGCCTTTTTTCCCCTTTATTTTGGTTTTGGTGTCTTTCTTTGGATTTCTGGTTTCACCTCATTTCTCCTCAGGTTCTGGGTTCCTTGTTTTGGTTTTTCTGTCTAACCAAATGTCAGGAACAAAACAAAACAAGCTGTATTGCATTGCATACCTACTCATAAAACTGACTAGTGTTTTCTGTTGTTCATCAAATTAAATTTGTTTCCTGCTCAGGAAACCATGTAATTATCAACTGGGCTGTCCTCAGAATGTTTCATTCTGTCTCTTAACTTGTGTGTTGTCTCATGCACATTCTCATTCAGTCAGCAGATGCGGTATTACAGGGGGCTTCTAAATGGGTGTCTTGCTGGGCCAGCTTGGCAGACAGCTACACAGAATCTGGCCCTTTGTCTCGCCTCTTTGACATCCCCTCCCAGATGGAGCTGTCAGGAGGGGGTAAGCCACCTGATGAGACAGGAGTCTATTTGAAATGATAATGAGAACCACAGATGAATATGAATGATATTCACTTTCACTATGTGTGGTTAAAATGCATTAAAACAGTCCCACTTCAACAGGAGGTGCAGCCATCCGCAAGGCCACGCTCAGCCGAAACCATGACGGCTTCAACTCCGATGGTTCAAGAGCACAACACATCCTTCCTCAGGTACCAGCAGGGGAGAAGACTGGCATTCCAGCTCCCAGCATTCATGTTCATTATGATCTGCATTCAACACTTGATGTAGAGGACAATAGCTTGGTCGTCCCCAGGTCTCAAGATGGTGTTCACAGGTTAACAGTGCAGGATGACGTAGAACCTGACAGCTTGAGTGACACCAGTAAGTCTGATGATGGTTCCATCATAGAGCAGGTGAGGAGGCCACTGTCAGACACTGAAGAGAAGCAGAACGAGGAGAAGCCCAGACTCCCAGCCAAGTCTACATCATTCTACATTGTGTCAGAGGAGGCTGCGTCCAAGGTGTGCGGGGGCTCAAAACCCAGCACTTCTGAGACTGAGAGAAAACACTCAACCAAAACTTTCTCAACAGCCACTCTCACCAAGCAGAGAGGTAACTGGGATTCAGGAAAAGTTTATCCCAGTGTTTCGGCTCCCGTTCTGGGCCAGGGGACACAGAATCTAGAGTCCAAAGAGGGGACAGTGGCCTCATTAATCAGACAAGAGAGCTTCAACACAGAGCGACCTAGCAATTCCAGTTTGCCTAACATCAGCAGCCAGCCTCTTCAAAGAGACCCAGACCCTGCATTGTTCCTGGGAGTCTGTAACCAGGACACTCATTCTTACCTCAAGGAGACGGAGGAGGTTCTGGCTGTTCTGGAAGCCAAGCTCCAAGTAGGTCAATCAGAGACCACTCCGTCTCCCCTAATGGACTCTCTTTCTGGGGAGTCTGATGTAGATACCTCCAGCACAGTCAGCCAGCATAGTGGTAAGACCAAGCCAAACACACTGACTAATAAACTGTCTGTTAGTGGCCTCCGTAGGGAGAGGTCTTCAGCTAGTATAGCTAGTCAGAACTCAAATCACACTACATCAGAGAAGTGTAGTTCTCAGGGAGCAGACAGCAGAAATAAGACAGAGTCTGTCAGGAGGCCAGTGGGACTAAGACGTAGTGCTGGGAAATGTGGTTTCAAAAACCTGAGTGATGACCCTCAAAGCTTACCTTACTCTGATCAGGAGTTTAGCAACTGCAAGAAATACACAGTGCCCCTCCAGAAGGAGGACGCCAAGACCTCCAGAGTGTCCCAGGCTTTGACTCGTACCAGCAGCTTGTCAGCACCAAGACCCACCAGGGCCTCCGTGCTCCGTCGTGCTCGCCTAGGAGAAGCCTCAGACAATGAGGGCTCAGAGACAGACAGGCTGTCCCAGGAGGTGAGCAACATCCTAACTAAGCAGCCTCAGGAAACCAAAAAGCTCTCCAGGCTGGATATGCTGGCCATGCCTCGTAAGCGGACGAGCTCATTTAACACACCCAGCGACACTGAGGCCTCTTCCGCCCCACAGTGGAAAGGCAGGAGCACAGGATTCTCCAACCGTAGCGAGTCCAGCAGCAACTCAATTCGAAGAGCCTCTGCTCCAGCACCAAAGCCTGTAGAACGGCCGCAGAAAGCAGCACTCATCAAGGCCCCAATCACTCGTGGACGTTCAAGCAGTGCAAAATATGCCAGCAGCACAGCAAGTGAGTAGAATACTAACCCCTGCAGACATAGCTGGTCAATAGAATGTAAATAGTTTGACTGCTGTAACCATTTAATCATGACTTTGTGACTAGACTGGGATTACAAGGTGCGTCGAAGAGTTTGATGCATTCATAATTTATATACTGAATGTTTCAGCCATTTTCATTAAAAAAAAATTGAGAAGGGGACTGACTGTGCTTTCACTAACATAATCCACACTAACACTCGTACTACAAATACCTTGAAATAAAATTTTATTTTCCTCCATGTCTACAGTGTTCTCATGCAGTTTATGGTAATATATGATCTCCTCTCTGTTTACAGTCATGCTGTGAGGATACTTTAACAATGATGAACACTGCAATACTAGCTCTGAGCAAAATATTTTATGCTACACAATACACTGACTTCAAGATATGGCACTAGGTTCTGGTACTCAGCTGCTTTACTGTGGAAGTCAACTTCTCATTTCAGTTTCTAAATGATTTTGAAAGAAAACAGTACAGTGAACGTGTAAGAAATATGGAGACCAGATGATTTCCACAGCACAGTATCTGTCTCTTCTTCTGGGAAGGATTTTGGTGACATGGTACATCTGAAATACTTGGTGGTGGTTTTCATGACGGTATCCTTTGATGACTTCCACTTTTTCTCTCCTGTTTTCCCAACTTCTCTACCTTTAATCCTCCATAACGCAACCCAATTCATGACACCAAGGCTCCAGGAGACGACAGAAAGACTCTGACTATACTTCTACCTCAGATGATGAGTATGATTCAAACCAGAGCACTCCTAAATACAAACGCTCCCAACCTTCCTCAGCTTCCCACAGCCCACACAGTCAGCCTCGGCCCCAGCCGGTGGTCCCTCTGCATCCAAAACCCCTTGGCAGAGATTCTGAGGAGATGAACCACGAGGGAGATGCTTTTCACAACTGGTCTACCCACAGTGCTGAGATTGCACGGTAAGACAGGAGCTGTATATTAAAGTTGGAGCTTCCCCCCCTCGGTGTAGATGCTAATATGATTTCCAAAGGTTGTGTCAGTGTGTACTGACATAAAAGGTGGTTTCACACCTGCAGCTTTTACATCACTTTTATTTCACAGGTTTTTATTAAGGGTTTATTATGTGAAACTACACAAAACATTCAGGTTTGCTTCAGACAAAACAGACTCAATTGAACCTGGACATGCAAAGATAAAAAATGTAATTAAACTATAACCACAACCAAGGTGTGCATAAACTACATTAACTGACCGCTCAGGGTTTTTTTTTTTTTACTGGCATAATAATTTGGCATACTATTGCATTACTGCAATGCACCATTACATTACATTGCAAAACCAGATTTTAATCAGTGTATTCTGTTATTGTTATGGAGCATCTGTGTAAAGAAAGCAAGGATTTTACATTGGCTTTTCAAACACGTGTTCCCACCCTGATAGCTTGAGTCAAGACCTGGCTAAAGACCTAGCTATCCTGGCCAGAGAGATCCATGACGTGGCAGGTGATGGTGACCCACAGAACTCTGGAGCGGAGAGTTGCACACCTGTCTCCACAGTGACTGCTCATGAACAGGTACATAAGAGTATCACATACTGGGTGTAGCTGCTGCTTAATCTCAGTCACTGAGGCATCAAAACTGTATTTGATCAAATGGCCAACACTGAACATGACTACCTTTTATGACAAACTTCACTCAGTTTTAAAAGAGAAACTATCTTTTTGTGCTTTGTTCTAAAATTGTTTTGCATTAGCCGCCTAGATCAGGTACAGTTATGTAACATGAGTAAAAATAATCTTTTTATCTCATCCATTAATTCATAACACCGTTCCCTGAATGAGTGAATCAGTCCATTGTGGTCAGTATAGACAATATAATTGTGGTTATGACCATATGGTCATGAGCTTTTGGTCATGAACGAAAGGCCAAGATCCCGGATACAGGCGGCCGAAGTGAGCTTCCTCCGCAGGGTCACCGGGTGCACCCTTAGAGATAGGGTGAGGAGCTCAG
>NW_018128027.1:1571013-1578972 GCF_001952655.1 Monopterus albus | reverse complement strand
AGGCATCTGTTTTGGATGCCTCCTGGGCGCCTTCCTAGGGAGGTGTTCTGGGCATGTCCCACCGGGAGGAGGCCCCGGGGAAGACCCAGGACACGCTGGAGGGACTATGTCTCTCAGCTGGCCTGGGAACGCCTCAGCATTCCCCCGGAGGAGCTGGAGGAAGTGTCTGGAGAGAGGGAAGTCTGGGCATCTTTGCTTAGACTGCTGCCCCCGCGACCCGGTTCCGGATAAGCGGAGGAAAATGGATGGATGGATGGAATTGTGGTTATATCTCTTAGTTTTGTTATCTTATTTACACATCAGCTATAGGGACTCTCTCATTATCATAACATTAAATTCTGATTTGCGTCACAGCTGGTTCAGCGTATTTCTGAGGCTGGATTAAATTACCAGAGAGTCCCACCAAGTTCTGCATCTACAAAGGAACTTAACCAGAGCTCGGGTGACCATGAACAGAAGTCCAGGCAGCAAGCTCGGAGCAGAGACGAGGTCTGGCACAATGGGCGACTTCGTCTCATTTTTAAAACCTCTGATACTAGTACTGAGAGATCATCGTCACTGAGTGTTGTGTTTGGCCTCCAGGTCATTGTGGACAATATGATGCTGGATCCATTGTCTCAGGTCATCGTGGCCATCAGAGAAAACACTGAGCAACTTGCTGACAAGATTAAGTAAGATTTTAAGAAAACTCATAAACTTCTCTCAATCCCATGCTTGATGAATCACTTTATTGATTGTGTCTGTCTTATTGATTGTGTCTGTCAGCCAGACTGCAGTGAGCCAATAATCGTATTAAATTAGTTTAACTGAGTGACTCGGTACACAAGCTTATAGGCTGACTGGGGCTGAGACAATACAGATACTGTATAACCATCTCAGTAGATTAGATGCAGAATAAAGCTTCAGTTTGTTTCCAACTAAAGTTTTATTATACCATGGTTCAGTTGTGTTACCACAATAAAAAGGAGCTTATTTTTTCAGTTTTCCAGACTAAGCAGCAATATTTTTGACACACAAAAAATGTTAATTTGCTTTAGAGAATAAACCAAGAATCCAACTTTCTAAAGAGCTGCACTTGGCTATATGCACACAGGGTGCTGTTCCAAGACAGAATGGATATCTGGGAGAAAATTGAGGCAAAGGTTAATTCTGACAGTGAAGTCCCTGTTATCAAAACTTCCAACAAGGTTAGTGACTTTTTTGTTAATTTTCACACTTAATTCATGCTAATGAATGTTGTGTGTTTAAGTTAAGTCAGCATCTGGGTTTCAGGAAATCATGTCAATCTTAAAAGAACTGAGGAGAGTTCAACACCAACTTGAGGGTGAGTCATATAAATGTAAATCATCGTTATAATACTTGTGTAAAGTAGACCTGAATTACCTGCTAAGAGGTGCAATTTCTTGAATATTCTTTGCTTTATTTAGTCATTAACACAGTCATGGAGCCCAGTGGGCAGCCTGAAGCATCCAACGCATCTGCTATCTCCTCCTTGTATGGAGTTCGATCCTCCAAACCGCTTTCCTCGCAGGACAGGAGGACAGTCCACTCTGTCTCTAAACGTGGCGGTGGCCCAAGGCCTGGTGAGGGTGTCAGGCGAGCAGCTGTGACACCAGGCGATCTCAGAGAGGGATATTTAGTCTGAGATCTGACACACATACACAGTGCTGAACTTCTGCTGATCCCACAACCACAGGTGCTGCACCATTTTGCACAAAACATAACTCTAGAGTAGGGGAAGTGAGACTGGTTACACAGAACTGAACCCTGTCGTATATATCCAAACCTGAACAGTGAGCACTACACACCTATGCAGTGAAGTCTGCAGTAAACGGCCTCACAGTGCACTTGGTAGGAGGCCTACGAATGAGGTGATGACTTAAGGAAGTACCATAATACTTGAGTGAACCTCCCTTTCACCTCTGTAAGGCCTCCGATTGATACTTGACTCTTGTCCTCTTTATTTGTGAACAATATGGCCAACATTGCTGATGGAAAAGCTCACTTAATTACTTTGTTTAATTGTAAAGCAGCCTGAGCTTATTCCACTTAGGGAAATGTATTAATAATTGGATTATTGCTTTTAATGATCTATAACATTTAAGGAAATATTAGTCCATTGATGGAGCTGCAGTAGCACCAGGTCTAAGTCTACTGTACATATGTTTTCTTAGAACACCCTCTGCGTTTCCTTATATATTTTCCCATGTTTTTGCCTCTGCCACTTCTCTCTTTGTGGACCAGATTTACAGAAGAATGTAAAACATATTTATTAGGACTCTTTTGGGGGACACTGTTTTGTCACTGAGAGAGACAGAACTTTGGGAGAGATCACATGGCCAGACCAATCCATATTATATTACACAGTTGCTGCTGGACAATTACTTGTGTATATTTTGTTCTTTTCCGGTGAGGCAACTGTATCCAGACCCTTTTTAGTACATTGGCGTTTTCTGTTTTGTCTACAAATCCCTCAGCAGTGTGTGTCCCAATAAAAATTGAGTCCATAGATTAGTCACCTGGCAACCACAAACTCAACCGGCTAGTTTTTCCCAAGCATTCCTGTGAGGGTTCATCCAAAAACATTTATTAAACAAGTGACAGGACTCCTGTATCTGTACACCAACTGATCCTCCATGTGTGTTGCTGTACACTAAGAACTATCAGAGCATTGTGATAATGTGTTTATTTCCTGAACCACAAGGTCACTATTGATGAGTTGTCACATGACAGGAAAAATAATGTAGTTTTAAGCTGACAGAGTAAATTGTGTGAAACTGTCAATCTGATTATTAGTTTGTGACATTCTGTTCAGTACATAAACATCTAAACATTTGTTTTACAAATTACCTCTCAATCTTGTCTTTTGCACTAATTGTAGTACAATATTATCTCCTCCACTTGATATGCTGCAAAATGAAAGCTTTTGCTTCCCTGTGACGGGTTGTACAGTAAACATCTGATGCTGTTGAGATTCACGCTGGGGGAAAAAGGCAACCCAGTACACCAGCAAGTTTTAGTTTCCCTCTTTCCAGCCAGGATTGTACATGTGATTGTATTTGGGAAGTACTTCTAAGTGCCACAAAACTATGTGGGATTTCTTGCAGCCAAGTAACAGTGGTTGTTTACAAATCAAGCAAGAATTGAATGTTTTTCCTTTTCTTGCTCGGTCTGTTGCTGCTATTCACCCTTCTATGGAATAGTATTTATCTCCTTTGCTTTATTCCATTTACGTCAAAGCTACAGTAAGTCAGAGAGCTGAGGGTTAAATCTTGTCGCATGTTTTTTTTGTTTGTTTGTTTTTTTTAATATTCAGTTTGTTTCCCTTCCTTTCTCCCAGAGTGATTTGGTTGTAATCTGATGTCTTGTTAGCTGCTGTTTGTGTAATTTGTTAGGTGGTGATTCTATTTTTTGTTTCAAATAAATTTTGAAAATTAGTTGTATTTGAACATTTGTCATCCACTGTGTTTACTCACTACCCTTTTTTTAAAGATCCCTGAACAAATGTCTCTAAACCAGAAATGAAACGAAAAACAGGAACTGGTCTTTGACAGAGATAGCGCTTCAGCTCAGTTTTGAGTGGAAGGTGTAGGAAGGAGAAGCAACATTTGTTTTGATCTGGGTCTGCTTTGGGTAAGTAGCTTTTGCTTTCAGTACTTTGAAAATCAAACTTAATGAGATTTGAACAGCCAGACAAACGGTTTAGATATAGTCTGTTAGGGACAATAATTAGCTGCTTTTGATGTTTAATAGGAAACAGTTTTTGGAAGGAAGAATGTCCTCAGTGTATAAAAGCCTTCATGACAGTTATGTGTCAAACAAAGGGGTAAGACTACAATGCACATCCACCAAGTTATTCACTCTGTTCTGTCAGATACTTTATCTTGGAATGTCTTTTCTATCAAACTAAATGTTGTCAGAGGTCAACCAGCTGTTTGACATTAGCCATAGTTGTGGGCTGCCTGACTGTTCTGGGGATTTTGCTTGCCATCGCTGTACTGGAGAGACCCCCACTGCCAAAAGGCCACGAGACACTCCCTAAGGACTCTGGTGGGGGCAATTTCTCTACGGACCAGTGCAGGTAATCGATGGTTCAGTGTCTGTTACCAAAACAGCCAGTAGGAACCGATGCAGGCTAATAAATATCATACAGTATAGCAGAAGTCGCAGACAGAGGTTCAAACATGAGCTCACTGAGGTTGACCACTTATAATGAAGATTAACAATACAAAAATGCATATTTAACATATAGAAACCTTTGCTCTTATATACAGCTTCCAGTGTTTGGGGTTACTTTAAATTTTAATGTGGTAATCTCAAATTATTTTTTATATATATGTATTATAGGGATTTTTCAGATTGTACTGTAGGTCTTGGTTTACTTTAAAGTGCCATTTAAGTTGTCTATAGGATCGAGTATTTTTTGACTAATCTGTCTTTTTATAAAAAATGGAATCAGTTCAGTTAAGCTCTGATGTGTGTATTACGATTTGTCTACTTATCTTGGTTATATTTTTAATCCCAGGAAGTGGCACTTTCCCATTGAATTGAAAGAGAAAGTGTTCCAAACCTGTGACTATTACTGTATTATAAAATAAATTATAAGATGTTAATTGGAGCCATAAAAAGAAAACAAAATGAACACTCCTGAAACAAGATGTCATATATACGCAAGTAAAAAAAAAAAAAAAAAGTGTGTGTGTGTGTACACGTGTGTGTATTACAATATTACATGTTCATGTCGGCCTTAATTTGCTGCTTTACTATTGGGTACCCATTACCTCATCAGCAGATAATGACCAAAATTCATTATTGTGCTCAAATTAGCTGTGGACCAAAGGGAATCGGATGTGTTAAGAGTTACAGTTTAGCAATATGCTAAACAGGCACTGTCTATTGCATGAAACTGAGACATAACAATCCATGGCACTGACTATTTCAATTTAAGTATAGATGATATGAAACGTGGGCTCTATTATACACCTGATATTTTATGTCAAACTGTATATTGTCTGTCCATCCATCCATTATCTATACTGCTTATCCTGAGAGGTTTGCAGGGGGCTGGAGCCAATCCCAGCTGACACTGGGTGAGAGGCAGGGTACACCCTGGACAGGTTGCCAGTCAGGGCTCTGTGTATATTGTGTATTATTATAATAAGCCACAAGTTGTTTTCCTCAGTTCTTCAAAATCAGTTAAGTGAGTGCACTGTGGTCAAGACTTTGTGAGCATTAGTTTATAGCAAAGAATTTAGAAGTAAATCCATTGAACACACTGCTGCCACATCTACTAACTTAAAAATTAATTTCTCTAAATTGCAATATGATTTTTCTCAATTTCAGTTTCCAAAGAATTCACTCTGTCTTTGTTTTATCCCTCAGCATGGCCCTTGTAGAAAGCATTCCTGAGCATGTGAAGTATAAACCTAATGTGACACTTGGAATCCCTCTGGAAGAAGTCTGGAAAGATCTTATCTCCATGGCAACGGACCAAATGGATGTAGCGTCTTTTTACTGGACTTTAACTGGGGAGGACATCAACGTTAACTCTTCCTCTGACATACCTGTGAGTTATCAGCTGAAACACAAAGTTAAATTAAAATGCCCTCCTCGATCTTTGTTGAATGTGCATTTGTGAAAAAGTGCTTTAAAACTGTCTGTCCTCGGCAGGGAAGGGGTATCCTAAAAGAACTGCAAGCGTTGCCCTCGAGGAACGTATCTGTCCGAGTGGTAACCAGCATCCCCACCATTAAAACTAACTCCACAGATTTAAACGGTTTGAAACAGAAAGGTCTGGACCCTCTTGTTCTCTACATTTCCATGGATGTTTGTGTGATGTGTAGTTTGCACCGTCTCCCATTAACTGCAGTCGTCTTTTTTGTTGTTGTTGTTGTTTGTAGGTGTTCATGTGAGGAAGGTTAATTTTGGGCGCCTCACAAAGGGCGTCCTACACAGCAAGTTCTGGATTGTTGATAGAAAGCATGTGTTTATTGGAAGTGCAAACATGGACTGGAGGGCTCTCACACAGGTAAAACCAAAAAGAATTTACAATTATATGTGCTTATTTTTGTCCTTAAAACATTGGCCTAACATTTAACTCTTTCTATAGGTGAAGGAGCTGGGAGTAGTCATCTACAACTGCTCCAGTCTAGCAAAGGACCTCCAGAAGATCTTCCAGTCCTACTGGGTGATGGGAAAACCCAACAGCTCCCTGCCACAGCCCTGGCCTTCAGAGTATGACACTGACATCAACAAACACCACCCCCTGCTGGTGGAAGCTGATAATGTCTCCAGCAGGATTTACTTAGCGGTGAGCCTCTTGGCTTTCAGTTCTCTGTTACTCAGTTCTCACTATAGTTGCTTTCGTCAACGAAAATTATGACTAAATATCGTCATCAACAAACCTTTATCGCCCGACGAAAACGAGACGAGACGCAACGAAAATGCTGGTCGTCTGACGATGACTATAATTAAATGTATAATGCAATATTGTTGACGGGAAAAAAACGAGACTAAATGTAGTTCACAAAATAAAAACTATGTCAAAATGTCTCTATTTTCGTTGACCAAAACGAAGTGAAATGTTATGTTATTTCGTCTCGTTCAGTCGCGTTATTATTATTATTTTGCAGTATTTCTGTTTCCTGTGTCTCGCTTCAGGGGCCGTATCAGGTCGCACTACGCAGACACAGGCGATGTCACTTCCTTAAGCTCCATTTGCAGCATTATTTAGAAGACGACAACAAACAAAGTTAAGTCTGACACAGAGAAAGGGACCAATGGCCGGCTGGCCGGAGTTTGTCTTTTAGAGAAAAAGAAGAAATGACATTTGGAAAAACTTTCATTACATAGAAGTGGAAAAGAAAATGGAGTGGAAAAAGATGGGGAGAAATGTGGCCACAAAATCACACAACATGTGTATTGGATGTATTCTTGAGTCTATAAGGTAACAATAATATAATAAGATAACCTTGTTTGAAATGGGTTTGGCTCAAAGAAACTTTTGGTTTCATCTATACTACTAGGTACTTATACTATATTGACTAGGTTAAATAGAATTGCATTGCTAAAGAGACTAAAATACAATTTTCACTGACTAAAACTAGACTAAATGTCATCAGTTTTCGTCGACTAAAACTATACTAGACTAAAAAGAGTATGAATGTGACTAAAACTAAAATGACAGCTTCACCCAAAGACTAGACTAAAATTAAAACAGGTCATCAAAAACAACTCTAGTTCTCACTGTTAATCTCATCAGTACAGGAGCAGTTACAGAGAAGTGACTGTACAGAGTGTGTATTACATCTTCACTTAGGACAAGTGCCAGACCTCATGGAAATCACATTTTAATGAGAGAATTGTTTTTGATTTTGGTAGAAATAATCCAAATGTGTGTTTTACCCAGGGCTCACCACCGTCATTCTTCCCTCTATCAAGAACACAGGATCTGGAGGCTATTCTCTCTGCCATCTCTGAGGCTCAACGCTACGTTGATGTAGCTGTCATGGAGTACTTTCCCACCACACGCTTTGAAAAACCTCGCAGGTAATCCTGACCCACTAACAAAAAAGTTGTTTGCGTCAGTACCGGTGGCACCTGCAGGAAATATTTAGTAGCTGGGCCAGTATAAATATTGAGGTGACAATCCAAAAAGGTTTTGCAGCACAGAGGAATCTCAGGCTATGCAAGTTAACAAAAAAGAAAGAGAAAGATACTATATTATAGTGTAACTGATTTGTCAGGCTACCTCAGTCTTCAGTAAGTAATAGAAAATAGTGCACAGTAGTAGTGTGGGCTTGATTTCCTCACTTTGAACTCTTTAATTGAACAGATACTGGCCCTTCATTGATGATGCCATCAGGATGGCCGCATTTGAGAGGAAGGTGAAGATCCGGATGCTGATCAGCTGCGGGCGCGACTCTGATCCAGCCATGCTGCCATTCCTTCAGTCTCTAA
>NW_018128027.1:1567502-1570638 GCF_001952655.1 Monopterus albus | reverse complement strand
GATACTGTATATTGTACCTGTGGGAAACCAGACTGGCATTCCTTATTCCAGAATCAACCATAATAAGTACATGGTGACTGATAAAGTGGCCTACATTGGTGAGTAACAGATCACTATCAGAGCTGTTATTTCTGATCCTCAGTCAGTTAAAATTTTTGAGCATCCAAGTTTTTTAAGAGGTCATTTGTGGCATGAATGAGTTAAAATGACCAGATAACACTGTATTGTTGCTCAGGTACCTCCAATTGGTCAGGGGACTACTTTCTGACCACAGCTGGAGTGGGCCTGGTGATTTCTCAACATGCTCCTCACCCTGTAGGCAAAGCAAAGGTCCTGCAGAGCCAGCTCAGGGCAGTCTTTGACCGAGACTGGCACTCTGAGTTTGCTGTGAACCTCTCAAACCTAGGGCACCATCCAGACTGTGCACTGTCAAGATGATAGGACCTCCTTTATGAAAGTATTACATAACTTTATTTTACTATTAAGTCCATATTCAAACCAAAGTTGGTGTGTTTTTAATATCTTTGTCAAATCAGCATTTGTAGTACTTTTTTTCCATGCTATGAATGCTGAAAACCACACATGATTTTCTTTAAGGTGAGTGCTGAAAGTCAGGATAAAGGTAGATAAAGTTTAAATCTGAAGTTCACAGTATAGTAGATGCATCAGCCTCACTTATTTGACAACATGTAAATTATCAGTGTTTTTACAAGATGCAGTTTGTGCTGAGCTGATCGGTGAATGTATCATTACTGAATATACTGTATAATTATTAAATAGATGTGGTTAAGATACATATTAAATAAATGCAATCCGTGAGATTTTTGTAAACAAATGAGTTCAGAGACAGTCATTTGTTGTGACAAT
The DNA here is from genome assembly GCF_001952655.1 of Monopterus albus. Taxonomy (NCBI): domain Eukaryota; kingdom Metazoa; phylum Chordata; class Actinopteri; order Synbranchiformes; family Synbranchidae; genus Monopterus; species Monopterus albus. The sequence goes on along the minus strand of NW_018128027.1, from coordinate 1,569,771 downwards.
AGCACGAGTGTGGCTGACCTTATGCCTACCTACAGTATGTATTGGATTGTGAAATACTACTTGCATTGCTACATCATTAACTGTGATAGTGGCTGCTCTTTACAGCACCGTGGAGCATAACACTGACCAAGACAGAACTGTAAAACCAGACACTAATGCAAGTATTTGAACCAGGTGCTTTCATTAGGTAGAACAGACATTACATAGTAGCTACACCACAACCACCATTACAGCCAATACGAACATGACTGTTCTCTGTACCTGTACAGCCCCTGTGTCACAGCCATAGTAATCATAACAGTTAAAATCACAGCTGCAGCCATGACAGTGACCTCTGTGTAGACATTGGGCATTCCACCACAAACAGTCATTTTAGCAATGTCCTTCTGCAGAATTCTTTGATACATACAAATATTCATAATTGATAATATTAAAAGATTTGTTAAAATATGTACAGCATTATTCAAGTTAAAGATAAGTTAAAACAACTGACTTGTTGATACTGTGAAGACTTCAGAAAAGCATTCCCTTTTTTCTAAATAAAGTTAGAATTAAAAAAAATCACAGCCGCAGCCACATTAATAATCAGCGCAACAGCCAGTGTTATCTATATTTTTGGGTGCTATGTAAACTTCCCAAAGTGATGGCGTTAGACCCATGTCCGAATGTTCCCTGTAACAATCGTGGCTGTACGATCCCCTCCGTGACAGTAGGTGGCGCTGTGAGTAATGCGCCGCCTTTTGCGGTTGGGACGCAGGGCGGGGCTGCGGCTTGTATCCTACGTGTGCTTCACAGCGGTCTCCTGCGGTCAGTAGCTAACGCAACAGCAAACTGAAACCATAGATATGGTGCTGCTAGAAAATGATTCGGTAAGTTCAGTTAGTCTGTTGTCGCCATTGATTATAAGGTTGGAATTGATATTGTCTGTCTTAGTTGTCTGACAGCTAGCTAGCTGGCTAATAACCTCGGGGTTAGGCAATCTAATCGTCGAACGGAATCATTAGCTAGTCAGCCTGCTAAGTTTGGGTTGAGGCTAACACCGGTTTAAGTTGAGCTGGCAAACGTAATGTAGTCCGAGTATTTTACTCTATAGCGTATTAACAGCCATAAACTGGCTTATGAAATTTAACGTTAAAGCACCGTAAAATTAGTTGGCTGTTTCTCATAATGTTGCCATTTCCGTTTCGTATCTATGAAATACAAGCCAGTATGGTAGAACTTGGACTATAATAGTGAATCAGCGGTGCTCGTACGTTTACACATTCTTTGCAGACGGAACTGTTTTAAACTAAACGTCGTGCAGTGACTAGCCATGTTTCTGAACCTAGATACGCATTAACCAGGTCCCTTTAGCATCATACACTCGCCAATTTGTTTGGTCGCCTTAAATGTCTAATATTTTTACTCAGACTAAAATGAGAAACAGCTTTCTCTAAACCGCAGTGTAACGTTATTTCACCAGCTCTCTGAAACAATTCCAACTAAACTGGACATTATGACTTGAATGAAGGTTTTCTTTAATGCAAGAGCGTTTTAATGGAATGTATTCATGTTTGCTAGGCTAGGTTTACCCAATAACCCGGCAACTGCCTGTGCAATCTGTCATTCATAACACTGAATGACTTGTACGTTTTTAAAATGTGAATATTAAAGCATTACGATCAACTTGTTCTCCAGTTCCTCACGGAGCTCACACGGCTCTTCCAGAAGTGCAGAACATCTGGCAGTGTTGTCATCACGCTAAAGAAATGTGAGTAGGTCCCTCCAGAGTTTTAGCAGTTATTATGCCAATTAAATCAGGAACTAAAACTGGGTTTATACAGCTAAGCAATTGGAATTGGTTTCGTTTCTTCTTCCCAGATGATGGAAGGACCAAGCCGGTGCCCAGAAAGGGCCACTCGGAGTCATTTGAACCAGCAGATAACAAATGTCTTTTCAGAGCTTCTGATGGCAAGAGAAAAATCAGCACAGTGGTGAGCTCACAGGGTTTCCATTGTTTTAATTTCTGATCTTTATAACCTCTGCTCTTCTGCACAAGTTGTTAATGCTGAATTTTCTTTTCTTGCAATTTCAGGTCAGCACCAAAGAAGTAATCAAGTTTCAAATGGTAGGTTGAGCTAATTTCATGTTTTAAAGGGGCTCTGACTTTCACTCTCTTACTTTAGACCCAGTGGTCTAAAGTTAGTGACGGTCAAAAAAAAAACAGGGAGACAATATTTCTAGACTTTTTTTTTTTTTTTTTTTTTTTTTTCAAATTTTTGCTTACATA
>NW_018128027.1:1565633-1567420 GCF_001952655.1 Monopterus albus | reverse complement strand
TTTTTAGTCTTTTTTTTTTTTTTTTTTTTTTACTTTATCCAAATTTGTGCTAAATCATAGTTAATGCAGCTTTAACCTGTGTTTGGAAACTATTACTCTGCATCACTTTATGCAGATTGGTGTTAATAAAACTTATTGAACTTCTTGACCTTTGAGTGAGTTCGTGAACTTGAACTCCTTTTTACAGGCATACTCCAACCTCCTCAGAGCTCACATGGATGGACTGAAGAAGAAAGATAAGAAAAGCAAAAGCAAGAAAACTAAAGCCACCCAATGAGCAACAGACTTTGACACAACCTTGAGTGGCTAAACCAATCTGTACGATCACTAGGGGAATGGGAACGATCTCCATTTGGTCGTTTGCACATACTCGGATTTCTGCTCATTCCTCAAGGCCTCAGATTGATGGTTAATCCGCTCAGTGGCTGCTTTGACATTATGCCATTCTTTGCATGGTACTGTCTTTTCCCTGGCTGTTTAGTGCCATCAGTGATCTGGAGCAGAAAGTCCAACTCTTACAGGTCAACTTTACAGAATCTCTGCCAATCCTGCTTTGGAAACCAGGTCATCCACAGCTGTGTTTCCACTGGAGCCAAATCCATGGAGTCCAGTGAATTGCTAGGCATCCTTAATTATATTAATGGCTCACCCGTTTTGGTTTGTTTCAGTTCAGCTATCTTTAGGAGGTTTAATTTTCCATGTATAATTATTTTCCTAAAGAGGCTTTTCAGCATGACTGCTCAGAAATGCAGAACTGACCGTGACCAAGGTATTTTGAATATTGGTCAAAAGTCTCGACTTGATATTGGAGATGAAATTGTATTTTTTATTTTACTTTTTGGAGTAGAATGCTGCTGTGTTCTGTTGTTTTTGAAACGCATTCATGCCAAAACTGAAGCCTTAAATTCTTACACACCAATAAAATGTGCAGCTAGTTTCTGTTAATGTGATTAATTTAAAGATGCTGTTTCAGAGCTATGTCTTGAATGAGTTACATAGCACAAGCATTCAAAGGTGTATTTTGACTTGCGTATACAGAGACAAAGTATCAGCTGTAATACTTAAAATTTCATTTATTAAACACAACTATAAGCCAACGGTTTGCAATGTCTCATCTCCTGGGTCCTGGACTTGTGGAAGAGGGTTCTAGCAGAAAATAAGTTCAGAAATAAAGTCCTTTGTTAAAAGTCACTGCGTAGTTGTCCATTTCTGATTAAAGCAAAAAGCACAGAGTGTTAAAATACAAAGTGAGACAGTAAATACACTATATACATAAATACACTTCTGTGTTGTAGTGGTAAAAACAGTCTGCGGTGTGGTGAAGAGAAGAGGCATTTCACAGCGCTGTGTTGTTCTTCTCAGGTCTGTCCTTTGGGGAGAGGGCTAGGTGGTGCTGCCGGGCGCTCTCCTCCTGGTACCCCTGGTTCATGAGGCTGGTCACATACTGGAACATAGTCTGGATTACAGACAGTACACACTGAACTGGGTCAGTGCTCCCATCCTTTCAACTGAGCATTTAAGTATTGTTTTGAATGCAGACAACACAGTTTTACTGTCTCCATCTTGGGAAATAATGCATTATTATTTTTGAGTTATAGCATTAAAGTAGTAGTGTAAAGAAATACTGAACAAAGTTTGGCCTTGTATCAGGTTTTTTTAATGTAACTATTATTTTTGTCATGCCAAACATTAGGCATGATACAGAAATAAAATTAACTTCAACCCCTAGAGAGCATCAGAGGCCATTAACTGAAACATGTTTTAAAAAAAAAAAAAAAAAGTGATTA
>NW_018128027.1:1558401-1565593 GCF_001952655.1 Monopterus albus | reverse complement strand
AGGCCATTTACTGAAACCTGAAAAATGTTTTAAAAAAAAAAAAAAAAAAAGTGATTATTTTAAATTATTAAATTGTATAACGTGCCATCTCTAAAACATGTATATAATTGCACAACAGTATATATTGTTTTGTTGTTTGCTGTTGTAAATTATTTGTTTATATAGCACTTGACAACACCGAAGGGAGCTCAAAGTGCTTCACAACAGAACACGTAGAAGTAAAAGCAGAGCATGTTAAGACACAAACAAAAAAAGAAAAGTTAATTACCCAAATTTAAAACAATGGTCTGTGAGGAACTATAACACTCCTGCACAATAAAAGTGAGTCAAAGTGCAAAGAATAAGATTACAGACTATAAAATGCGAAAGCTTGTAGGCACCATTATAGCGCCACTGCTAAATATTAAATGCCGAAAGCCAGTCTGAATAGGTGTGCCTTTAATTTAGACTTAAAAACCACCAACTCCGTTATAGACTGAAGCTCAGGGGGCAAGGTATTCCATAACTTGGGGGCATATACAGCAAAAGAATGATCACCCCACTTTTTGTACCTTGTCTGCGGGACAACCAGAGACAAATGCTCAGAGGAACGCAACGCTCTGACCAGGGTGTGAATAATTAAAAGATCAGACAAATAGACTGGAGCAAGGCCATTAATGGCCTTGAACACAAAAAGCAAAATTTTAAAATCAATTCTCAATTGTACCGGAAGCCAGTGAAGAGACTGGAGGACAGGGGTGATGTGAGCATACTTTGGGGTATTTTACAGTAGGCAAGCAGCTGCATTCTGTACTAGCTGGAGCCTACGGAAGAGAGACTGACTAATTCCAGTGTAGAGGGCATTGCAGTAATCAAATTAAATAATGTCTTAACCCCCTATATTTCGTGTTGCCTATGTTGTCCATTATCCAAATGCTCTATCCTAAAACAATATTAAAGGTCCATAGATGTTGAGAGCATCACAGAACTAGTCATTTTAAGACAAAAAAAGACTCCTCTTTGGTAGAGGGTATGGAACTTTCATTCATTCATCTTCTATGCCGCTCAGTCCCAAACGGGGTCGCGGGGGGCTATGGAACTTTCTTAACTGAAAAAGCATCCAAGGCACTAAAGAAATTTAAAATGCATTTCTATAATAGCAAGTTCTATAAACAGAACATGGTTATAAAGTAACTTCGATGTGTCTCTGAGTCTAGAAAAAAAGCATGTTAAGGCAAACTTAGGTAGACAAAGGAAGAAACTAACAGCTGAAATCATTTAGTAAGCACAACAACCAGTCCAGCTAGTTCACCACTCATACCCTCGCATTTAGAAAACCTAATGAAGACACTAGAGGGCAGCATCTATCTGAAGCTAAAGATAGCTGGATTTCAGATCATGAGTTCAAGTTCTTGTATAATGAAAACCCCAGAATCATCCTTTTATCTGCTCCCTAAAATCCATAAAAGTATTAGAAAGCCCTCCAGGAAGACCAGTTATCTTGGGTAACAGCCTTACAGAACCAGTTTCTAAATACAGTACATGGACTATTTTTCCAAACTGGTGCTGCCTTCCTTTCCAGCTTAAATTAAAGATATTACAGCTGTCCTAAAAAGATTGAACTATTCAATATACTGTACTGGCTACTGTGGATGTTGAGCCATGATGCATCACACAACAATGGAACATAAACTGGGCCTGGCAGTGTCAAAATACCCTTTGAGTGAAACTATCCTTTACAATTCATATTATATTTGACAGAATGAACTTTGAATAAGGATAATCACCTTTATTGGCCAAGTATGTTACACATAAGGAAGTTGTTTAAGGTACAGAACCGATGGCAGCCATCTGCAGCACCACCTCAACCGATGGCTCTAACCATCGGGGGCAACTTGGGGGGTTCAGTGTCTTGCCCAAGGACACTTTGACTGGAGGCACCAAGATTCGAACCTTTAACTTTCTGGTTGGGAGACTGCCCTGCTCTACCCACCGCACCGTTGTCGCCTCCCCAACAACAAGACAAGATAACAACAGACAAGTTATCTTGTTTAGACAAGCCAAAGGCTTTGGGAGCACACTATACTCCCTCTTATGCAGGTTTATATATTGGACAAGTGTTGGACTTTTTTTAAAAACATACATTTTTAGATGAGATAGTATTCTAGGGAAGATATATTGATGATGTGATGGACAAGGTCAAAAAAGGATTTGTTGTCTTTTCATCAAATAAGACAAACAAAACAAACTCCCTTTTGAGTACAGAAAAGATCTCATTCACTTTCTGGATGTGGAAATATCTAAAGACAAATATACATTCTATCGTTCATAGGAAATCTACTGTTTGTAGTCATCTTGAACACCTCAAAGAAAACATGGTCAGTTTCAAAGATTACAAAGAAGTTGTGATAAAGTGATTTTGTTACACACACACGTGTGTGTGACATACTTGGGCAAATAAAGGTGATTATGTGATTTTTTTGATCAGAAAGCTGCAGAAATGGAGAATAATTTTATTCAAAGTAGATATGAAGTGCCAGTCTTAGTCTTAGAGAGCCAGGACCTTCTGTAGGAAGGGAGATGTAGACAGGTAAACAAGAGTAGTTTTCCTTACAAAATTCAGTACTACTCAAATTAAAAATACCATTGAAAAGAATTGGAATACACTTCAATGTGATACCACAGTAGTACATTTTCCTGAACCTACTGTTTTTAGTTTCAAATGCTCACCTACTTTGAGTTATCGATAAGCTTGTTCATACCTGCTAATCCCAAAACTACCAGGCTTCCTCGTAAACCTTTAGGTTCATTGTGGTCATTGTCCTAATATACCAAACTGTGAGTTTTCCAGGAACCATGGGGCTAACACTTGAAATAAGGCACTTTATCAATTGTAAGGTTAGATTAGTCATTTACAGATTAGAACACCCTGCCTGTAATGTAAGACAGGCCTCCAGAGCATAAATATGCTGGGGCCACCCAATATCTCGGCCTTAGTGAAGATCTAGATTTGACTCATTTCTTGTAAAATGGTTCTCCTTTAAAAGTTATATATATGTGTGCATACATTTGTATAGGCCTTTATTTGTACAGCTCATGTCTGTCTGCCTTTGATATAGACGTACACATTTACACATTTCCCTGTTTGATATTTTTATGCATGTTCTCTATCTAGGGATGCTGCCCTCTGGTGTCTTCATTAGGTTTTCTAAATGCAAGGGTATGAGTGGCGAACTAGCTAGACTGGTTGTTGTGCTTATTAAATGATTTCACCTGTTAGTTACTTCCTCTGTCTACCTACGTTTGCCTTAACATGCATTTTTCTGTAACTTCCTGAAGAAGTCCAGATGCCAAAGTGCATCAAATTGACTTTTTAATCATGTGCTGTTTATAGAACTTTTGTAGAGATGAGTGCCTTGGTTGCTTTTTCAATTTATTACTAAAACTGAATTAACTGATGAAAAAGAAACGCACGGTGTATAAATACTGAGTAGGAACAGCATTATTTGTGTGCCTCTGTATTACTAACAAGGGATCTTGGAGCGACATAATATGATGTGACAGAGCCATGTTCATTTTTTCTCAATATGCTCATGCATGGTTTAATGAATTGTACATTTTTGCACTAATCAAGCTTGTATTGCACTGGTTTCCACCTGTGAGCTGGACACAGACCATCATTGCTGATGGGCTGGTTGCACACATCAGGCCTGTTTCGCAAGGCATTTACACAGAATGGGTCTGTGACTCACAGGAGACACACAGTGAAGCTTCTTACCTTCCATGCTTCTTCTAGCTCCGCTGTCCACCTCTCCTTCAGGATGGGCTGCACAGAAATGATGAATTCAGCTCCAACATACTGGAAAATAATAATGGGAGATGCTTACTGACATGTTTATGCCTTGGTAAACAGGCTAGTATCCAGTTGGTTGCTTTTGTTATTTGCAAGAACAGGTGTGATTGCAGTTTGCAGTATATCGGTGTCATTCAACGGCTGTGATTTTAGGGCTCTCAGTATAATGGTGAGTCTAATAAAGAGCTACTGCATCAGTTGAAATTAGAATATGTGTACTACTTTTTAAACAAGCACTGTCACAAACAACAGACTGCAGCTCAGTGCTGCTGGGTTCACTGGGGTCTTACACTGTAGTATTTAGGTGGAGCGTTGTAATTATAATGGCTTTTTCCCAGCTCCAGAGCCAGAGCCTCCAGTCTCTCCAGCTGGTTCAGTCTAGCCACGCTTTTCTCAATGAAAGACATCACCCTGAAAGAGAGAGAGGGAAAAGGCTCAGGCTGAGCTCCCCAGCCTGACTGATCCTTGACTCATCAGCAGACAGCTGTAAACTGATCTAGCTCCGTTGTAGGTGAGTGTGATGCTCCTTGGTTGAAAGGCTGCACTGTAACATTTGCAGTTTTACAAACTCAAATACCAAGAAAAATAAGTGAAGGAAAACATTTTTCCCTGCACAAAATGCAGCAGTATCACTTTCCCTTGTTGCTTTGCAGGGTGACTCTCATCACTGCAGAGTATGTGCATGAAAATTTTGAAGATGAATATGGAACAAAGGGTTTGTTTAGCTCTCTCTTTTCTCTGTCTCGCTACCATTGTGGACGTGTACCAATGTCCCTGTGCACGACTGAAGAATCATTTGACCTTATCAGTGAATTTGAGAGCAGCCGGTTCACGCTGTGACATGTCCAGATGCTGCAATGCTACACTAGCCTCTGTACCTTTCAAGTCCTCAGGCAGTAACTGGCTGCTTTTAGCCTTGTGTGTAGAGGAACACAGAGAGGCTTGGTGCACCCTGGGAAACAGCAGACAAGTGCCTGTGATTGATACTACAAGCTTGTTCTGCAGCAGAGTGATAAGTGATACTCTAATCCTGTGACTACCTCAGGTGTTTGTCCTGCCACTTATCTCATAATTAATTTGTGTGCACAACATGGGTTTTATCATATATTATTGTTCCACTGAAATGGAAGGGGGTGCCTGAAGGAATATAAAATTGCCTGATTTTTGTTTTAAACAAATCCCCTGAAACGACAAAAACCAAAAATAAATTGATCCTAATAAGTACTGCCCGTAGCCAAAGCCTGTTCATTCCTGTGTGCCACAAACCTCCAGTGTTGTCCATGTGCACTTGCTCACTTTATCATGAGTCAATTCCATGTAGAGTCTTCAACAACTATAAAGAGCAGTGATTCTCCCCAGGTGTACCTAGAATGTTTATGGAGTGTCTCCAACTGGATTAAGGAGAGGGATGACATCTCCAATGAGTCTGTAAGGACCTTTGTTTTTTTTTTTACAGTAATTGCTCTGCTAATTTAAAAAGAAAATGAAAAATCCACATACTTGTATTTAGGAGGAAAATACAATTAGGTTAATAAATGTATCTTTAGTATACAGTATTTACTGTCGCAATAACCAGTAAGCTACCAGCTAAAAGTTTAAAAGTAAGATCAATGGTTAACATGCCCATCTTCAACCACTTCAAGTGGTAGAAAGTCAAGAATCTACATTCCAGGATCACTTCCTTGTATTATAACAAGACCCATTTTTATGTAGTTAACAGTGATGGCTAACGCCCAAATGCTCACATTTGGAATATGACAGGTGCTGCTGATGAAGCTATTTTCAGCCTCACCTAACAGGGCTGAGGGGGTACATCATAAAAGCTAAATCCACTGCAGAAAATAGTCCCCAACAAATACACAGTTTACATGTATGAGTTGTGTTGGCTCAAAAACGAGTCCAGTAGTTCCAGGAAATTATAAACATGTGACTGAGAGTCTTAGACAGGTGAAGTCACGTGTCCTCTGTCAGATGAATTTGCATATTGTTGGTTTTGGTGAATTACATGCAATTTGTTGACAATATGTATGTACTGATTAATGCCAGACATCTCCTTTAAATAATGTTTTGCATAGAACGTCACTGTGACAGAAGACAAATGATTACTGTAGGCTGGCTGTATCTGAACATGCTCTCCTGCTTTACCATGCATACTTTATGCTTTCACTGACTGAGTTGTGATGATACTGAAGTGTTTTGTGTTGTGCTGTGCAGAGCTGGTGACAGACCGTAAGCCATGTGCTCTGAGTTCCCTGTTGGTCCGCAACCTCTCCAGATCCTCCACGTCTCGGAACAGGAAGAAGACATCCTTGCATTCGGGATGGGTCTCAAATAATCTGTTACCAAGACAACAGCAGCACAAACAAGCCACTGGTGAGTCTCTGAGAGCCACTTGTGAAGAGAAGCCTGTCAAATTCATTCCCCCACCAAAGCAAACCTCCCTCCTGAGTTTCCCAACTAAAGATGACATAACCCCAGACAGTTTCAGCTCAGACTGAACCTCAATCAGTTTCCTTAAGCAGAGCGTTTGATCATGCTGCCATTCAATCAGAGTCTTCCAGTCTCCAGCTGAGCTACTTGTGATTCGTGATGCTAACACAATACACTGATGTGAGTTTCATTGTGCTCACACTAAGGCTTATGATAATTCTGCTTTTTCTGTGTGATGTTAGTGTTGGGAGGAAAAAATCTTATAATACTAATTTGATTTTAACAGGAGTTTCAACTGAGAGCTGTAAATGGCACTGATTTCATTGTCCAAACTTTAGAGGTTTGATTTACTAAGGTTTTAATCCAACACAGACAACCTGAACACGTGGTGCTAAACTATAATACGGTGCTAATGATGAAATAACCTACAGTATCATTTAAAATACTTGTGGGTGTGGCAGGTCAGGTTGTTTTTTTCCACATGACCTCCAGCACTGCTAGTGAGCCTGAAATATAGAGCCGAGTCCTCATGAATAAAGAGCATTAGATGTCTATAACACGTGGCCCCACTAATAGAATGTTAAATAGAAAGCTGAATAGAGGCAATAAAGGAGTGACGGTCTCTCAAATGGCTGCTGAGAAAACATCAATAGCTCTGCTTCCTTTGACAAGCAGATGACAACCCGGCCGGGCCTACTGAAGTGAAGTAATACTGACGTGGCGACCAGGTTTCAGCTATAATTAAAATGTGAGTGAGTGGTTGCCATCCAGGGCTCATGACTGACAGTACTGACATGTTTTCAGATGTCTCTTATACAGCATTTTATTCTTATGTTTGCTTGATGTACATTTGCATAACCCCATAGTTTGTGTCACTGCTTTTAATGTATAATTTTACTGTTTCAACTGTTAGAACCTATGATTTTAGCA
>NW_018128027.1:1532755-1558376 GCF_001952655.1 Monopterus albus | reverse complement strand
TCATTGACTGTAGCCTCACAAATGAATCAAGTATTTATGATTGATTGAATGGCATAAGCTAAACATGTGATGCCGCAGCAGTGCCTTATCTTTTGAAGAGAAGCAATATCATCCTTCATCTGGGGAGAAATTACTGTGAAATTTGCTTTGTCACTGTTCATATCCCCAGCCCACCAGCTTCATTCATGAGAGGAAAAGGGAAATTGGCTCGTCTTTTTTAATCCACATCTCCTCTGCTGTCAACACACAGGCAACATAGACAGGTTCTTATTTTGGTCCGTTGAACCTCAATTACTATTCAGTCATGGGCTACAAACCCTGACAGCCTGGGGGCCCCTGGGTGCCCCTGACCCATATTTCCAGCAATACACACTAAGATCAATCGTTGGTGTGACCCTGGGCACAAATGGCATTAATTGGGCTTTGTGGCAATGTACCCAGTAGTCTATTTAATCTAAATCCTCCAGCAGCAGCCTGAACATCCGCCACTCTTTATCACCACATCCTTTCATTAGTTTTATGTCCCCATCCAAAGGGTCGGACATTGGTCATCGCCCTAATTACCAAAATGCATTTTCCTCATGGCTAATGGCTTTAATTGTACAGAGCTGGAGCTGTGTAATATGTAATTTTGTTAAGACGTGATAAGGGGAGGGGGTATTTTATTACGCTCCAAGGTTTCAGTGAAAAGCTGACGGTCAGAAGGCAGAGCAGATGTGGTGGAGGTGGAGAGATGCTGGATGTTCAGTTCCTGGATTTTTTCTCTTTTGTGCCAGCAGGTCAGAACACAGTGCAGAGTTTTCACTCAGTAGGTTAAACTGGGAAAAAAAAAAATCAACATTTTTCTCCTTTTGCTGTGTGTTATAATCAAGAGTAGGCGCCATTTGACATTTTTGTGTCCTGGGTTTGTTTTGGATGCAAAATTTTTCAATATCCAGGCTACATTTCATTCCATTAAAGATACACAATACTTACTAAAGGCTGCTAGTTACACACATATTCTTCACTTTTGATTTATTTAACATGCAACCAACACCGAAAAAGCAGACTATAAGAGTCGATCATCTTACCTGACAAACATAATAATCCCAACTTTGGCTATATCGTCCTGAATAACTTTCCATGACTCCTTAATCATTTGAATCTGATTCTCACTGAGATGCGCAGGAGGGGAATCTTCTGTATTCATCTCAAACTCCGTTTTTGCTGCCAGGCCAGATATTGCGCAGCCCATTCTTAAGAAAAAAATTTGGACGATTACGCTACTTTTGCCCCAATCCGGAAAAACGAGGGCGAACCGATTTTGTGCCAGAGAAAATATGATGTTGCGGGAATCTGGTTTAAATGCGCGGACTCCAACTGCGTCTTGAACCACACTCCTCCTCTGGTGGGTAGTGCGGATTACTACCAAGTCAAAAAACAGACAGCTGCTGCAAGTTCTGGTCAATGGTTCAAATTTTAACCCCCTCTTTGATGAACACGGTTCATATAAAGCACTAAGCTGTGTCAAGCTTTTATGTTGAAGGACGTCCCAATTGACTTCCGGTGTCGCTCTTTTTATTGGTTACTTGACGCAGCTCCGGTTAGAGGGCAGGCAGTGTGCAGTTCTTTTAAATGAAAGATCGCAACCACACATTAATAAAGACACACGCGCCCAAATGATAAACCTGCCATTAGCTGCAACCCGTTTAAAGTTCACGGTTTAAGTCCCACGAACCGGGGTGCTGTTGACACTAACTGTACTTCCTCCTTGTTTAGGGTCCAATGCAAGTCGATGCATAATCGTTTGTTTGTTCTAACAAAAGCATTGTGCCATTTTGAACAAGTAAATTCAGTAGATTCAGTTTTATAGAAATGTGAATGTAGCAAGTTGAGGAAGAAGCTGTAGATCAAACGGATATGACAGGGTAAAGATGATAACTGTGGTCAGTCGTTTCTGTTTTTATTGAAAATAATGGGGAAACTTCAAGTATGGAACAATATATTCTCTGGTACTAAAATGTAAAAAGTGTTGCTGCTGGTAAGTATTTACTGTACAGGAGGCCAATCTCTCCCAAATGTCCAGTTTCATAAATAACAGTCAAGAAAATATACATGTTGAGAAAATTAAAGCTCCAGTGATATGTGAAAGTAAACACTGCTGTAACCACATGCATTAGATATCAACAAATATTAAAAGCGAACTGTGTAGTGGGAGACTGTCCTAACAGCAGAGCTCACTTGTCAGTGAGTCGAAAGTATTCATGTGTGTTAGTGTCTCTTTTGCTTTCCATGAAACCCCAGCTGACTGTTTACATGGTGAAATGTTAAAGGTTTATAGTGATTATAGCAGGAATCAATAACAGTAGGTGGGACCCAAATAGATGCATATAACAATGAGGGGGGCTAATTGTCAGTTTAAACTTTATATTGTACAGTGCAGACAAATACCCAATGTACAAATACTGTAATAGTTTTTAAAATGCCCCCCCGTTGCCCACTTGTATCCCCTTTTGTGTATCACTGGTCCCAGCATCACCGCCCAGTGTCCCTTATACTGAAAACACTATGCAGATAATAATGTATTCTTTGGGGGGAGAAAGTGTAAAAAGGGATGCTGAGAAGCAACAGACAGAAGTGACTTCCCAATCATAAAAATGTACACAGTTCACATGTTCATGAGTTTGTGCTTAAGCTCTGAAACCTCTCCCGTAAACTTTTCACTAGATTACTTTCTGACATCTTCACTGAACTCAGCATGGTGCACTTTGCTGCACAGTCTGGGCCCTCCTGGAGGAGGCTGTCCCAGTCTCGAAGTTTGCCAGCCGTGCAGCAGGTCCTCACTGGTTCTTTAAGGTTCTGTACTTCATGGTGAGGGAAAGACCCCAGCATGTGGTCCAAGGAACTCCAGCTGCACAGCAGGGGCTGAAGCTGGGGCAGTGACTGTGGTTGGGGCCAGTCCTCTACTGTCTGACACCTTTCCTGGTGCACTGTATCAGACTGAGTCCTGGGACAGTCAGACAGAGCTTTGCGAGGTTCAGAGGAGCTGCTGAACTTGTGTGAGCAGCCCTTACACATGTTTGTAGAGCATTCCAACATCCCGCTGGGGGCTGTGCAGCTACAGGTTAATTTTGAGGAGTGGGAGGGCTCTGTGTATTTAGAGCACAACTCCTGCACATCAGGCCAGTGGAAGGTCTCTGACTGTGGGCTTTGAGGGCAGGTCACTGTGCTCCAGGAGCTGGCTTCAGAGCCAGGGGACTGGACTGGACTTGGAGAAGACACTTCATGGATGCCCGCCTGACTGCAGGTGTTCAAGGGCAATCTCAGGTTTGGTTTACCTATACACACACACACACACACACACACACACACACACACAGCTTTTCAGGTCTCTCTACTTGAGTTCAAGTGACAGAAAACAACATGGCAATCATCTGCATCTTATTTACCCTTTTTCCTCAGGTGCATCTTCTCTTCATGGACAGCTGGCAAGTTCTTAAAGCCCTGTTGATTTGCTGTTTCTCGGTTCCTGTGCCAAACTATAGGTTTGTTATTTTTGATGCGCTGGCTATACTGACGAGCCAGTTGGAACACCTTGCTTTTCATCTTCCCCATGTCTTGTAGGATCTGGTCCTCATCCATGCTTGTTTGAAAGGTAATGATGTTAGGTAGCTGGCTGTGGGTGACATGGCTCTTCTCATGTGAATAATGATTCTTACTTGGCTTTGAGTCCTGGCCAGATTTCTCCACTAACGGAGAGGTTGTGGTGGGTGATGAGATAGAGGAGCTCTCAGAGGAAGTGCTTATTTCAGACTCTTCTAAAATCTGAGGTGGTTCTTTACTGGCATCAACATCTGAGGTGTCTAAGATTATATCCTGTGTCACTTCAGATCTTGAGTCATTCACTTTTTCCTCTGCAGTTTGCTGAACCTCCAGGCTTTCCTTCTCCACTTCCATGTCTTGCCAAACCCTGAGCATGTCTGATGATGGTCTGAACTCTTCTTCTTTGGAGGATCCCTCCATGAGGCTCTGAGACCTCACCTTGGCTTCCACTGGTCTCTGCGGTTCCGCTTTCTGGGGAGTTTCAGTATTTTGAGCCTTTTCCAAGCCAGGAAGGTCAAACACAGACCAGGAAGTGGGCCGGCTCCGGGAGAGGTCTTTCCTGGTAACAGGGGCGGCCTGCTCCTGAGGAATACTGTTTAGTTGTTGGCTCAGGTGCCTGACTAGACCTGCTGGAATATAGGAGAGACTTTCCCTGCGCTTGATGTTGAAGTTAGCATCTTGGTGCTCAGCATGCTCGTAGTATCTTCTGATCTTGTGGATGAGAAGGCGATCTTGTTTAGAAAGAGTGGACCTGCGTTCCCCTTCAGTGTGGTTATCCAAAGCAGGCTCAAGTGCAGATGTTGAACAATTAGCCTCGGAGTGTGGTTCTGGAAAATAACTGGCCAACATTTGTCTCCGTTTCTCCAAGTCCACGCAGGCTGAGAGGCTTCTGAAGGCATTATCATCTTTTGAAGGTGAAGGGCAGGGGAGGGAACCCATGTCCTCTAAAACCAGACTGCTCCGTCTGGACAGGCCGCTGACAAAGCGCTCAGCGATCACATTTGCCTGGTCTAACACAGAGGAAGGTAGGATGTTTTTCCTGTCCAATACATACTCTTCCTCCTCTGAGATTTCCCCATTCGTCAATACACTCATCTCCTCCACCTGGAGACCAGAGGAGTCACTCTCTCCTTCTTCTTCAGTTTCTCTGGAGGTATCCTGAAGTTCTGGGGTCTGAGTTTCTCGTTGCGCAGGGGAGACAGGAGACTTGGGGCATTGAGAGTAATGCACCTCCAGCTGATCACTCTTCTTTGCTTGAAAGATGCAGTCTAGAGGGCGCAGCTCTTCCACAGTGACCTGAAACATGATAGGAGAAATTGCAAAGTGAGATGTAATGAATAAAAGAGACATTATGATGGCAAGCATTCTCAGTTCCCCATTATCTAATGGTCCATTTCAAAGTTAACTAGGAAGAGTAAATCCAAAGCATCCAAAATGTATGCTGCATTTTATCTTATGAGGCCTACTTATCACAGTGACCCATTTCTATGTATGATATCCAAGTGTAGTAAAAATAATGGAGATCACATTTGCAGCTGGGTTGCTAATACCTCCCTATTGCACCATCCAGCAGTGAACATCTCTGCAGCTCTAACAGTGTTCATAGTGCTGACGTTACCCTGGTCTGCCATTATTAATCTAAATCAGTTTCCAGGTGTTGCCTGCTGTTTTGGAATGCCTGCAATTGCAAAAAGTGCAGTCTGGAGCTGTGGAGTGGAGATAAGGTTAGGATGAATAACCACCTAGATGCGGGAGCTGTTTCAAAGAGTTTGATAATCGACTAAGAACTGCATCTGGCCTCCAAATCAAATGCTGTCTTTCTCACTGGGAGTGCCAACCACAGGGCAGCAGTATGTGTATTGGGGTGGCATTTGAATTTAAAGAATACAGATATACAGCAGGAACTAACAGAGCTCCAGGCGTGACTCAAATATACGTCAGAGAAATTATCTACCTGTGGTAAAGGTCATCTATTAGGTAGAAAACCTACTTAAAACTCTAATGTAGAACTGCATCAGCTTGCTCTCATTCACAAAGAGATAACAAGAACAAATACAATGAAAGAGTGGCATTCGTAATAGACAGTGGCTAGATAAACTTGGCTAAATAAGGTCATGAGGACAGATGGGCATTCTTTGACAGCAAATACACATCACGTGGCCCCAGAGATGCATGGAAATGAGGCTGAACAGCACTGGTTCACAAAAGGGTTCTCTACCTATGCTCAGAAATATTGTCAGTCATGTATGATTTGTGCAACTAACAATCCAGGTAAAACAACACCACTCACACAACAAGCAGCACAACCTACAGTATTGCTCACAATAATAGCAGTACAATGTGACTAACCAGAATAATCCAGGTTTTTAGTATATTTTTTATTGCTACATGGCAAACAAGTTACCAGTAGGTGCAGTAGATTCTCAGAAAGCAAACAAGACCCAGCATTCATGATATGCACGCTCTTAAGGCTGTGCAATTGGGCAATTAGTTGAAAGGGGTGTGTTAAAAAAATAGCAGTGTGGCATTCAATCAGTGAGGTCATCAATTTTGTGAAATAACAGGTGTGAATCAGGTGGCCCCTATTTAAGGATGAAGCCAGCACTTGTTGAACATGCATTTGAAAGCCTGAGGAAAATGGGTCGTTCAAGACATTGTTCAGAAGAACAGCGTACTTTGATTAAAAAGTTGATTGGAGAGGGGAAAACCTATAAAGAGGTGCAAAAAATTATAGGCTGTTCAGCTAAAATGATCTCCAATGCCTTAAAATGGAGAGCAAAACCAGAGAGACGTGGAAGAAAACGGAAGACAACCATCAAAATGGATCGAAGAATAACCAGAATGGCAAAGGCCCAGCCAATGATCAGCTCCAGGATGATCAAAGACAGTCTGGAGTTACCTGTAAGTACTGTGACAGTTAGAAGACGTCTGTGTGAAGCTAATCTATTTTCAAGAATCCCCCGCAAAGTCCCTCTGTTAAAAAAAAGGCACGTGCAGAAGAGGTTACAATTTGCCAAAGAACACATCAACTGGCCTAAAGAGAAATGGAGGAACATTTTGTGGACTGATGAGAGTAAAATTGTTCTTTTTGGGTCCAAGGGCCACAGACAGTTTGTGAGACGACCCCCAAACTCTGAATTCAAGCCACAGTACACAGTGAAGACAGTGAAGCATGGTGGTGCAAGCATCATGATATGGGCATGTTTCTCCTACTATGGTGTTGGGCCTATTTATCGCATACCAGGGATCATGGATCAGTTTGCATATGTCAAAATACTTGAAGAGGTCATGTTGCCTTATGCTGAAGAGGACATGCCCTTGAAATGGTTGTTTCAACAAGACAATGACCCCAAACACACTAGTAAACGAGCAAAGTCTTGGTTCCAAACCAACAAAATTAATGTTATGGAGTGGCCAGCCCAATCCCCGGACCTTAATCCAATCGAGAACTTGTGGGGTGATATCAAAAATGCTGTTTCTGAAGCAAAACCAAGAAATGTAAATGAATTGTGGAATGTTGTTAAAGAATCATGGAGTGGAATAACAGCTGAAAGGTGCCACAAGTTGGTTGACTCCATGCCACACAGATGTGAAGCAGTTATAAAAAACTGTGGTCATACAACTAAATATTAGTTTAGTGATTCACAGGATTGCTAAATCCTAGAAACAAAAACGTTTGTACAACATAGTTTTGTGTTTGTACAGTCAACGGCAGACACTGCTATTTTTTTGAACACACCCCTTTCAACTAATTGCCCAATTTCACAGCCTTAAGAGCGTGCATATCATGAATGCTGGGTCTTGTTTGCTTTCTGAGAATCTACTGCACCTACTGGTAACTTGTTTGCCATGTAGCAATAAAAAATATACTAAAAACCTGGATTATTCTGGTTAGTCACATTGTACTGCTATTATTTTGAACAATACTGTATGTACAAACATTATACAAGGCTCTGGTATGTACCTGTCTGGTCAGAGTCTCTTTCACACATTTTATCTCCTGCTTAAGAGTTTCTGCCTCCTCTTTCGGTGCAATTTTCAGTGCGGCTGTATCTCCGTTCTGATCATCCTGAAAGACCAAAGCACAGCATTAAAGTGAGAGTTCTTACTCTAAATCCTCAAAGATCACACTGTAAAGTGTAGAAAAACAGTTACATAGACAACATTGCCTAGACAGTTAATGTGCATTCAGGTCCCCTCTGAAACACCAACTGCAATGGTTACAATGAAAATCTTTTAATTGAATTTTTTTTGTAGTATTCAGAAAAGGTACAGGTATAACAATTAACCTAATTATGAAAACACAGAGGGGAAAGCAAAAGCTCTATTATAATGATTATTTAATTAGATTGCTACATTAACCTTTGAAGTCAAGTAACATTTAACAGGCCACATTAAGTCACTGGTTCCAATGCAGGCACAGTTTCAACAGCATAGGCTTCAACATCAATCATGTCCAAAAACACACAATTAGGAAACAGCACACTATAACTGCAACTACACATGAGGAAAATAGAATCACGGGAGAACAGTGCATGCACAGGAGCATGACCTTGACCTCTACAGCTAAACAATGCAGGACAAAGACATGCACTGAGTTTCATCCATACATTTTTAGATTTCACAGTTAGTGGATTGGGAGAAGTTCCGTCCATGCACTTCAGTTGCTTAAATTCGACCAGAGGCACTCCGTGTGCACAGTACAACTGATAGGTTTCTCTTTATGAAGGGGAAAATAAGTGAGAGAATACAAGAGCCAGTGTGGGAGAAAGAGCAGCAGAGAGAATTGGTGAGCTGATGTAATGGAGCGGGAAACAGGAAACCTGTGGGTGGCAGAAACCCTCACCGTTGTGAAGTGAGTAGAAAGCAAAGCCATGGCTCTATAGTGCCAGCAGGAGATGGCTGCCAGCACAGAGCTGGCAAAGTCGGCTACCTGGTCGTCTCCCATCAGTATATCTTCCTTGTAACTGCGCCCCTCCTCCTTCTCTGCCTTCTCCATCTCCAGCCCCCCATCACAGGGTGAAGGGCCCCGGTTCGGATCACAGTCAGTAAGACTTAGCTTCTCCAGAGATTCCCTTCTGGGAATTAGATCCTCCGCACATGGCCTCTCAGCCTGGGGCTCGCCTAGAGAGGAGGCCAGCGTACTGACACTAGTGGCTGGCTGAAGGGAGCACCTGTCCCCCAGCAGTGCACCCTCACTGTCTGCATGCTGTACCATGAAGTCATAGACATATGATATGTTACTCTAAGGTCAGTGATAGAGCCATATTTGTGATCGCAAGGCTGTAAATGGGATGGAATCAGCAGAAAGTTGCTTTAGTTCTGGGTGAGAGATGATTTTTTTTCTGTCACATTTTGTTCAGTGAAGATTAGATCTGTACCATCTCATTTTTTGTTAGACTTCTTTTCAATTACAAAAGAAAATTTCAACTATTGATCCAAAACTGGGTAAACCATATCTCACCATGGCACACTGACTCAAATAAACCACTTTGAATGAAAGAGAACAGAGTGAAAAGCATATCAAGGTTTAACAAAAGCCTACATTTAGCTTTGAGATGCTTACCTTCAAAACAGCTGCATGGAGTACAGTGATGAAGAGGAGGAGAGAAAAACAATTGAGTGTCAATAGCAGTGAAAAAAAAGCATGCCCAAGTCAAACAGTATATAAAAAACAAGCTGAATATGACATGCATCTTGTACAATTATGGTTAGAAAACAGTCTGTGCCTCCCCAAGCAGGGACTGAGTGAGGCAGTAGTTAGTCTGGCCCAGACTTAAGGGAGACCTTGTGATTAGATAAATACCAATTAGAAACATCTTCCTCTGAGAGACTAACTGGACATGATGCAATTAGCAAAGGATGTGATGACCTATTCCTTGACATGAAAATGCCTTCTTCATTACATTGGTTTGAAAAATTAATCTGGACTGGGAGCAAAGGAGAACTGGGGACAAGAATACAGAGGTTCTCGCCTGCATAATAGCCAATTGGAATAGATAAGAGCTGGAAGACACACAGATCTGAGGGCAAGGCTGAATTTGACTACTGAAAATAGCTTGTGTAGGACAAAGCCTTTGACCAGTGTGGCATATAATTAACTTCATTATGGGTGAGGCCAGTGGAGTAGGAGTAAGTGTGTGTGTGTCTTTTGATCTGTTTTCCAGTTGTCTTTCTGAGAGAACAAAGCAGAAGTGCATTGGACACACAAAATAACCTCGGGTGAGCTTGGTGGGCCACTGGATACAACAGAGAATGTGGCTCAGACTGAAACACTGGTAATGAATCTGCCTTTTGTCTGCCAATCCTAAAGAGATTTAAACAAAAACCCCACCATGTACGAACCGTTTGTGTTCCGTGTCATTTGTTTTGCAGGCTCTAAAACAGGGAGAAATTAAAAATGGGACAACTCACTAGACGTTTAAGGGACAATTAATGATTAACAAAATATTTTTATGTAACACCATATGGCTATAACAAACGGATACAAGGAGCAAGGATTGTGTGTGTCTTCACAGGTACACAATGTGGTGGGGGGTCTTTTACCTGATCTCCTTCTCCCACTTCGGCTCCCAAGATGGAAGTTGTCAACCTGGCAGGACTCTGCTTTCTGCAGCCTCTCAGGACTATAGTGGTACTTCCCTGAATGTAGGCAGCGGAAAGACAAATCATCACACTGTGAGCTGCAATTACAGGAACAATTTTCCCCACATAGATGGATGGATTATGGGCTATTCTATCTTGGTCAATTAAAGAACATTCCATATTTCCCACTGCAAATGAATCACCCTTCTCTTTTGTAAGCATCATGTTAAACTGGTCCTGACATAACAAAAAGGGCTATTTATAACACTTACTGTTTGAATTGTGTAGGATGGCTACTTTTGCCTTAAAAAAAAAAAAAAAAAAGCCGTCTCAATAAAAGCCAATTCTTTAACAATCCTTTGGTAATTCAGAAGAAAGAATTGCTGTATGGAGGACAATTGTGTTTACCTTCTGTGGAACGATTGTGTTGTGGTTCTCAAGAATGAGCCTCTTAATGTGACAGGCCCAGAGACATTTCTCTTCTACTGACTTAGCCTGGAACATGAAGCACTTGTCATTTAGAGAGTCAGTCACATTAATAAAGATAAACCAGATACGTGCATAGAGAACAGAGACCAGAGTAAACCACTGGCTCTAAAGTGTTTGAGAAAAAGGGTAGCGCAGAAAGAACAAGAATAAAATTCCAGCATTTTCCTTAAATATTATTATTATTATTATTATGAAACATAAAGAACAAAGTAAACTTTGTGTTTGAATCTTAGAGCTGATTGAAATGCAGTACGGTTACTGGTGTTCCTATTTACCTGCACTGTATGGGGTTGCTTGGGGTGCTTGAAATGGATGACACTGAAGAGCAGAGGATCCTTGGCATTGTCAAGTAGCATTAAGGTGGAGCACTGCAACCACAATGAATGCAAAGATAAAACAATTCATTCTAAATATGACTTTTTGATATAAATCTTGTGTTAAGCAGAAAATGTCATTCATCTTTCTCTTCTACAATATCGTTTTATTCTCCTACATTTTTTAAACTATTAAATGACTGATCAAAAAATAGGTCAAAATCTATACCGAGATGTGATTTTTGTAGACATAGTGTTCCCCTCGTTTCTTGGTAATTAGAAGCATCTTCTCAAAGAGAACGAGTGTACGGGTGTTGCCCTCTGGACATGAAAGGTACCCTCCAGCACTAGCTCTCCATAGGTGGTCAGGTCAGGTCCCTTCCAGTTGATCAGGAGAGACTGTATCTCCTGCAGATACACATGAAAGCACATACTGTACCACTGCACACGGTCTCAGCCAGTATGAAAGAACATGAATGCTTGTCAAAGTCACTCATGTCTTTACACCTGCCTGTTTTTATGCATTCAACATGTTGACTACAAGAAATGTCTGGGTCACAAAAATGTGCCGTTGTTACCAGATAATCAGTGTTCTTAAAATTATGAATGGTCATAATGTTTTGGCTCATCACATGGGAAGGACATTAATATGCCTTTTCAAAAGGATCTGACCTGCACTCTGACAGCATGTTCGTGTTTCCTCTTCATATCATTGATGTACCAGGCCACTCCAGTCATTGTGTCTATGGCATCCTGAACAACCTCACAGCCTTCGTCATCTGGGTCAAAGTGCTTTGCAATTTCCTTTAAAGGAGATGAGGGACAGTTACAACTTCTCACAAGGCTTTAGCCTTTAGTTTTCTGTTGCTTTAACTTGGTAAAATACTAAATTAAACTAAACTGTTCACCAATCATAGGCATCGTGGTAAGTGTGAAACAAGCAGTAAGAAGAAGCATTGAGTTGAATCAGTATGAGCACTGAGGACATTTTGTACCTGAAGTAGCAGGTGATATTTCAGGATCCTCTGAACTGGCTTGAGCAGGTAGGAGCCTAAAGGAAGGGAGCACTTAAGAGCAGCTTGACGATCCCTGAAGAACTTGGCTAAAGTTTCATTCCTCATACAGTCGGTTAGTGCTGCCACTGAGCTAGAGGGCAGCAGAAAGTGACATGTACCAGCTCATTCAAGCAACTCATATAAAACTGCAAAATGTTACTTATAAAGAATATTTCTTAGCTACTTACTTGGGATAGTTGGTGCAATACTGGGTGTAGATTACAAAGTATTCGCTCTGGGGAAACACAAGACAAATGAACATATCAATAGTGTTTATTTCTTTAAGAGGCTAACATCATTCTAAAATCAATATGAGGAAGATGCTGCCACTCACCTTATCTACAAAGCAGCGAGCAACGGCCACTGGGTCATTCTCACACATGTCCAAAGCCTGCAGGAGTTCACTGAGATGAAGAACGCAACAAGAGAGTTGTTTTAATGGACTTACAAACCTAATATCTACACTCACCGGCCACTTTATTAGGTACAGTTTAGAGTTGTTTATGGCAGCCTGTTTTAATTTTAATTTTAGTCTAGTCTTTGGGTGAAGCTGTCATTTTAGTTTTAGTCACATTCATACTCTTTTTAGTCTAGTATAGTTTTAGTCGACGAAAACTGATGACATTTAGTCTAGTTTTAGTCAGTGAAAATTGTATTTTAGTCTCTTTAGCAATGCAATTCTATTTAACCTAGTCAATATAGTATAAGTACCTAGTAGTATAGATGAAACCAAAAGTTTCTTTGAGCCAAACCCATTTCAAACAAGGTTATCTTATTATATTATTGTTACCTTATAGACTCAAGAATACATCCAATACACATTTTGTGTGATTTTGTGACCACATTTCTCCACATCTTTTCCCACAACACATTGTTTTCTTTTCCACTTCTATGTAATTAAAGTTTTTCCAAATGTCGTTTCTTCTTTTTCTCCCAATAACGAACCCCGGCTGGCCGGCCATCGGTCCCTTTCTCTGTGTCAGACTTAACTTGGTTTGTTGACGTCTTCTAAATAATACCGCGAGTGGGGCTTAAGAAAGTGACGTCACCTGCGTCTGCGCAGTGCGGCTTGATGCGGCCCCTGAAGCGAAACACAGGAAACAGAAATACTGCAAAATAATAATAATAACGCGACTGAACGAGATGAAATAACGTTATAACATTTCGTTTCGTTTTGGTCAACGAAAATAAAGAGATATTTTGACATAGTTTTTATTTTGTGAACTACATTTAGTCTCGTTTTTTTTCGTCAACAATATTGCATTATACATTTAATTATAGTCATCGTCAGACGACCAGCATTTTCGTTGCGTCTCGTCTCGTTTTCATCAGGCGATAAAGGTTCGTTGATGACGATATTTAGTCATAATTTTCGTTGATGAAAGCAACAGTGGTACAGTTGTACAATTGGATGCAATTGAGTGCAACACTTCCAGCCTTGGCATCTGTTTATGAAGCTCAAAATGTTTGTTTCTGGTAAAATTGTCCTAAGTGTATAAATTCAATGATATGTTTATTATTGAAGTCATAGTTAAAGGTGGTGTTGTAGTGGACTGCATTATATTCATATTTTTGTCCTCCCTAGCTATAGTCGTGAGAGGGTCAGAATATTAGGAACACCTCTGAATATAATGTAGTCCAGTACAACACTACCTTTCGATTTGATTTAATTCTTTCAAGCATGTAAAGATATTCGATATGTCAACACACATAATTTCACACATATCCACAAATGCTAATCCCTTATCAATTTGCTTATACCTAGTACATGCTTGAACGGAGTAGGAAGAAGTCAGACTTATCCAGTCCTACCCCATGACATCATCTTATCATCATTGGTTTGCAAGCGGTATCTCTACATAGATAATACTCTTCTACACCACAGAAGTAATATACTAAAGAATTATTACATAGTGTTAACATTCATTTAACTATGACCTCAGTAATAAACATAATTGAATTTATACACGTCGTCATCGGTGTGTGAATGTTGTGTGTGAATGGGTGAATGGTGTATGATCTTCTGTAAAGCGCTTTGGCCAGTGCAACACACTGTGAGAAAGCGCTATATAAAATACAGTCCATTTACCATTTTATACAAGTGGCTAATGAGTGTATGTCTAGAAAGGAATACAAAAACAGAATTAAACCAAAATGGAAGTACAAAAAGAAGGAACGAATAATGATTAGTGACTGTCATTAATAAATAAATGTGATTACATTTTTTAAATGGTACCAACTTGTGCTTTTACCTAGAGTGAGATTTGAACTGTTAAAACATGAGGCCACCAGAGGGCAGTATACACTGCTAAACAAGGACCTTGTTGCACGTATGTAAGAACCTACATTTGACTGAATTCTCCATGCTCACAGTCCCATAAAAACCAGCTTGGGAAACCAAAATATAAAAGTTGGAAGGTATTTTAGTGTTTTGTGCAGTCTGACATTGACTAAAAGGACAATACTGTGGACAAATAAGTGTACAATTCCACAAAACAAACATCTAAAGTACTCTGCATGTCAGCTGTTCAGTTGATGTATCAAAAATATGAGACTCAAATGCAGTTCATCTCTGTACATTCCATAACTCAGATCAAGCTTGACTGGAACACAGTGTCAATATTTGTTTGAGCCACATGATGTCTTTGTCAACAATATATAAAGCTGAAACACGGTTAATGACTGTGTACACACTGTATATACAGTACATTTGAATGCTAAACAAATGACAGGACCAGGTTTGTTATCCATATAAAGGTCCCCAAAGAGCCCCTATAAAAACACAACTCTTGCAACACAATCTTGTTTCCCCTGAGCAGCCTCCTGCAAATTCACCCAACTCTGTTGCAATATTAAATAAACATGTAGCACCTGTTCACGGGCTGACATATTTCTCCACTGAGACAATACAGTGATAAAATACAGCATCACGTTCTTCACTGGTAACACAAAGCGCAGCTTCTCAGAGCATTGCAATGAGAAGAAAAAAGGACAAATACTGTATGTGACTCTTTGGGTCCAAAACATGTCTGAATCTGTATAGCATGGTTACAATTTCATTAAAAAGCACCAAGATTTAAATCATCCCCATTTGTGGTTCTGAGCTGTACGACAGCCTTGGCATTACCAGGGAGGCTCCTCACTGTGAGGAGGAAACAGGAACGTGTGTGTTTTGGCAGGCAGCATGGTCAGCAATGAACACTTGCTGACATAAGATGATTAAATGTAAAGCTACCCCAGCATTTCCTAGGCTTTAACATATTTGGAAAAGTGCATTTACAGTAGAATGTACCATTGTTTCATACTGCATGTTCTTTGAGTCACTGAATGAGATCGAAGCAGCAAAGCATCAGGCACATTCTCTATTATCTAACAACAGAGCAACATAACTCATACATATTAAAATGCATGATCATATTCTTCACCCAAAGGAACTATACACATAAATAGCATTATTACATATATCACTGATTCAAACTCCTAAATTATGCTCAGCAGTGGATTTACATTTGGCAGGGCACAGCTTACCTGTTGAATTCATAGATGTCATCTATGTTTCCAAACAGTGCACACACTTGCTCTGGCTGTATGGGAAGGTTGCTCATATCGATGATGTGAGCCAAATAGTCCTGGAATGAAACAGGAAGAGACTGAGTTTTAATTGAAAAGCTTATATCCCTCTATATATTCTCCTTGTCACATGCCATTTGGTTTGTCCATCTGATTTTTGTGTGTGAAGTTTTAGAACTACAACATGTCATTTAAAATGCATCAACAGACAATTTGTGAATCAGGATATCAAAGCTTGTCTCATATTTGAGATGTGATGTTAAAAGGATCCTTTTAAGGATTTATTCCATTGACTAGGTCCAGTATGACTGCCTGGAAGAGGCTCTGATGTACCCTGACTAGAAACAGCAGCACATACTGTTCCATTCCCAGGACTCAACTCCCCCTGGACCTCAGGCATATTCTGCAGCAAATAAAAATATTTGCTACAACAGCCAAATGTGCCAACATCTGGATGATTACCTGCTCTCTTGGTCAATGACACACTCATGTGGCAAACAAACAACTCCAAACAAGTAGAGGAGAAAGCTGAGGAGAGACAAACATGCAGTGACTATATAAAGAGCCTACCAGTAAACTGTTTGTACACACACCCAGCTGCCAGATGATGCAGTGCAAATACAAAGACACACACTTAACAGGCCGGCCGGGCTGCCCAACTTAAGAGCAGAGTCATGAAATACAACCTATCATGGATGGAGAATTCCAGTGCAGTGACTGCAATGTGGACTTATAGTCAGCAGGACATCTCTTAAGTCTCCTATAAAAGAAAGCCTGCCAACAGTGTTGCACCGCACACACGTGACCTTTAGCATAGCATGAGCATTGTTTTGCTTCTGTGGGACTTTAATGGGATCAACTGGCCAAATTAAAGATTCTTATCAAGAATGAAACAAGAAGAGTGACCATCTTATATCTCAATCCCATAAGCACTGTACACGTTCTTGTTTTAAACAGTTCTTCTGAGTGTGATCAGGCCAGGTATTGGGAATGCATTTAGACATGCAAAACCAGCTGAGCCAAACAGCTGCTGTTATCAAAACAAAAGATTTGAGAGTGTCTGGATAAACTAGAACTAAAGGCAGAGTGGACAACAGCTGCTTGTGAGTTCAGTATGAGTATCGAGTCAAAGCTCTGAATTAGTTTGCTGAGGAAACAAGCATGAAGGGAAGGTTTCACACATCTCTGTCAGATTCAAGGTTCTGTGTGAAATTAAAATGAGCTGCATGGAATCAGAGTGCCTAAAGCTATACAGTAATCATAAAAAGATAGAGGATAATTCTGTACTGCACTGTGTTCCCACACTGTAGCCTATGGAAAAACCAATTGCTCTCTTTACATCCGTTATGTATCCAGCTGGCACAGAGATTGAAGTGTTTGTGTTGGCTGGGAGAGCCTGGGAGCTCAGCCCAGCTCAGAGCCTGCTGCAGGGCCTGTGTGACTGGTACCAGACCAGGCAGGACTACTGTGCTCCAGTCAGCTGAACCAGTCCTGGAAGTGTTTGTCCGGAGCAAGTAGTTATTTGAGCTATTAAAAAAAAGACACCACTCCTTCCCACAGCTTCTAGATGCCAGCACGGTTGGAGACAAGGTGAGGATAGATGCTAGCTGGTTTACTTCCAGTCAGTCTCAGAAATGCCTGATGTGTTAAAAACATAACCAGCAGCACAGTGAAGGTTGTTTGACAGTTGAGTGCTCTTGCTTCTATGCAAGATCATGCAGGACCGAGGTCTGGAAGTTGTTTCCAGACTACAGAGGTAGGGGAAATGATAAGAAATGAGTGGCCTGCTGAGTGGTAAAATCATCCTTGTCCCATTTTCCATGCTTCACATCTCTGAGATGAGGTTTCAACTATCTTTGACAAAAATCATAGAGCCCAATCGTCCTTCACTACACTGTAAATATACAGAATGGTTTATAAACTCTACAGCCATCATCTCTCTGAACTATAAATCTATAAACAAAGTACACAAATGCCAGATGTCAGGCAGGTATTTCTGTCAACTAACCAATTTATTTAGAAAGCAGACCAAATCAGAATGGTCCTGACAATACAAAAAAGTTTGACAACTATCAGACTAATTACAGCTACTTGAACACAGCAGACATTATTTGCTCTCAGCTACCATCATGTCCGGTTCCCCTGATTCAGCTCCCAGCAGAAAATTCAGTAAATCACCTCCACAGAGTGCTGCAGACTTTAAGTCAAAGCTGAATATTAATCCAGGTCACACAAGCATTTTAAATACACAGAATACTGATGATTTACTCTCTATAATATCAATGGCCGGCTCACAGTGACTACTTGAAAAACACCAACCGCAACAGAAAATTCATAACCCTGGCATCCACTTACCTCCACAATGCTGTGCAAGTCCTTGACGTACATACGCTCTGTCTCAATGATCTCCATGACAACACGGTCCACATAGGTCAGCTTTGGGTTGGGTGCCATAGTGTCTGTGATGACAGGTGAGGTGGAGATGTGAGGTATTTCACCACTTGCCTTCCTATTGGAAGTGGCTCTGCTGTTGTTGTTCCACTGGTTGTTGATCACCCTGGGCTCCAGCGGTTCCCACCAGCAGCTGCCAGACCCTTGGAGGGTGGGACTCCGTTCCTCTGTCTGCTTTCTGGTGCTTTCAGCTGGGCTCAGCTCCAAGTCTATGTCCTCCTCGCTTGGTATGGGTGGGGTAGTGGAAGAAGGAAGGGCAACAGTGCTTCCAAAAAGGCTACGACTATCGTGGGATGAGCCGGAGGACAAGGTGGACACCAGGCTCACTGGACGCTCACCCTCTCTGTTCAGTGGCTCCATACACAGCTGGCTGTAACACTCTGGGTCCAAGTCAACATGTGCCTGGTCATGTTCACTGGTGGAGAGGCGTGAGGACAACTGAGGAGATTCTGGCACTGGTAAGAGGAACAGAGACACACAGTAAAACAGCCTATTTAAAGGAAGTACAGTCAGGAAACTTAGACATCCAGCTGGCTCCAACATCCTGAAACAATCCAAGCTAGAAAAAAAATGATCATGGCCATACTCAGTCTAAAGAGGTTGAGTGTTTTTATTTTCCAAAAAATATATTTTGGGTCATCTGGAGGAGTGTAACTCATCACTCTCATCATGACACGATACTTAATAAGCCACCATGTGATTTCAATTCGATTCAGGGGCCTGTGATCAATATGATCTGCCTATTTTACACAATTATATTTTTATTAACACAAATGTAACAGAAGTATCATTTTGAAAATTAATTGAGCTCCTCTGTTTGGATCGATGGATCGTTACACCCCTAGTCAATCATATTTACACATTTACATACTTGGCAGCTTTTCCTGGTGGCCCCTGTGCAGCTGCACTTAAGCATTTAAGTTAACTTGATCAGCTGAGATAAAAATCCCACAAGTTAAATCACATCAGTAAACTACTAATTCATCTTTGTTAAATGCTCAACTTACATCCTTTACAGTTAACTTGGGTATAAAACTCCAAAATGTTGATGTTGAGAGTATTGGGGTTCTCCTACAAAGCTGCTCCTACATATGGTTCGTATTTTGTCCTGTTTAGCAGGGTTGTTTTAAATAAAATAAAATAAAAAAAAATTCTAATATTAACATGCAGTACTTTCGATAGAATGCCGGTACTACAGTACACTCACTTTTGAATTGTCTTCTCTCAGCAAGTGGATAAATCATGGCAAGGCTATAACTGCATTATGACAGTGTCTTGGGACAATTTCAAATAAATATTAATCTGTAAATGTTCTAGCTACACTGAAAAGACAACTCTGAGCTCTGTGGTTCTTCTTCCAGGCTGAGGCGCCGAGGAACGGTTCACAGTAAAAGGCCTCTCTCAAATCATTACCGACATGGCCTAATGACAACACTCTGTATGCTATGGAAAACACAATCATTTCCTCCTCTTCTCCTGACTGCTGAAGGCTGGGCCTTGGAAAAACAGAAAAGGGGAAAACTGATGACAAGGGAAAAAAATGCTGAAAGGGACTACGAGCTTTGTTTATGTCTTTATTGAGCTTCACATAAATTTAAGAGAAATGAGTCCATATTCAGTTTCACACCCTTCCTGGTCAGATGGGGAAATTTTCCTCACAAATGTTTCCTAAATGCGTACATGAAGTCATGACGGTGTGAGAATGCGGCACTGAGTGGCCACTGTGCAGAGGTTGGAGGGTTCAGACCCATTTTGCCAAGCTGAAGACATGGCACTTTGTGTAGTTTGACTTTAGACTACTATAAGGAAATTTATGAAGCACAAACATCATTAAGCAAAACAAAGTGAAATGATTCAATGAAGTGATACTACCAAGTGGGGATGGAGAGCATAATTTGGTGCTGATAGTTCACAGATGTGGCTAATGTGATGAGCCTGAAATACTCCAACACCAGCATTGACAAGCTTTAAACTTAAACATGTGCATTGCTGCTCATCAACCCACAGCTGATATCACAAACCTAATGCGGTAGAGAGAAGGTATGTCATCAGTCTGAGGCCGCAACCAAATGGAGTCACTATTAACAAGTGTACTCATGACTCATCTCCCATACACAGTTAAGTACAGAACATAACCATTTAAAACAATGCAATTATTTCACATGTGAGCATGGAAAGAAGTGCCCAATTACTGAGTTATGACATCTTGACAGGCAGCTGGATGATGGGCTTTACATAAAGAATCATACTGCCTTTCAGTTCATTTAGACACACACACACACACACACACACACACACACACACACCTCGTAGCATCCTCAAACTTTCCATGAGTCAGCACTGAGCCCGTAACGGTCTTGTTCACGCTGTACTACTTGCTCCACAGTCCACACTGACCCTTCCCAAAAACACAGTTCCCATGCAAAACCTCACTGGGAGAAATGCACAGGCTGCAAGCAGAAGCTGACCACTAGAGAAAACTCTGTTTATGTTCCGTGACAAATCACGAGGTTGATAGTGTAAAGGAAGTGGGAAGCTGTTACACTCACTGCACCACTACGAATTAAAATGAGGGATCTGCTTCCTTTGTCGCTTCTGGCATTACTTTCAGTTTTGAGCCTCACCTTGCATGGCTTGTGAAACTCCCTTCCTTCTCTTCCTCCCACCCAATATCCCTCTGTTATGTACCACTGCTCTCTATTTACTTATGCACATCCAAAATGCTCAAACAAGACAAGCATGACTCAAATGTACCAAAGAGTGAACTTTATTTGACTGGTGACTCCAGCACCAGCTCAGCTCCTACTACAGCTTTGATTGACCATTTTAGATACATACTTTACTGGCAGGCTTTATCTGTGGCTGATACCACACACCGCATGTTTCAGGGGAAAACAGCCAGTGGACCCATCACTAGCTTTGTTGAAACAGGCTGTGCAGAGGAATGCAAATCACCAACAAGCAGGTCTGAGATAAGTCCTGATCCTGTGTGATGCAGTGCAAAGTGTTTCCATTATGCCTGTCGCTCTGAACAAAGATGACTTGTGATGTGCGAAGCAGTCTGCATCCTCATTAACATCTCGTCTTCCTGAAGCATTTACAGAAAACAACATGCATCTCTGCCACCGTTTGATGCAGTCCTGCCAATATATTAAATCAAATCATCACAGAGACAGAGTAAAAGCATAGTGTCTGGAACTGCTTGGTTCTACAGCATCTTTTCAGCATCTGCAAACATTTAGCATTCATCTTGGAGCGATCTATAGTCAGAGGCAAAGCCAAGCCCACTACTGTTCCAACATGTTGTCAGATGTGGAGGACTGGAGTGTTAGGTGACAAATTTAGGATTTTATACACAAGTTTTCACTTAATGAAACTATCACTGGCCTTTCTTAAAGTCATTTTATGGTTCAACAAGATCTACTGTATGTATACCTACAGTGTGCCTTTCTGGGTGTTGGCTGCATCATTGTGTGTGTGCATTTGTTGAAACCCTTGAGGGAAGAGATGTTGGTGAAATACTGACAAAACAGTACATAGATCACAGGACTGACAGCAGCTAAATAATGTATATAACTAAGGCTACATGATGGAATAATGTCTACATATTCAAATTTAGCAGAATCCTGGTGAAGTAACTGTAAGCATATTTAGGGTATCTTTATTCACAAACTACAGTAATTATTCTTCCCCTTCCATCTAAACAGCTAATTGGACTGACCTGTTAAATCAGTATGTGGTCAGAACTAAATTTCCATTGCAGCCCAGCAATGGATTTTCCAATTCTCTCTCTCCCTCTCTCTCACACACACTCACACCAAATTCACAACTACCTCAACAAAACAACACTCTCCTTTGTTTCAGTAGTGGGTCAATACAGTTAACACAGACATAACCATTAACCAAGTCAAGGCTGGAGAGATGGTTTGGACTATATTGCAGACAACCTCAATAACCCACAGCAACTTTACAAAATCACAGAAACTCTGTGATCCTTAATTCTAAACATTATATCACCTACTCATCTACTTATATCAACTGGGTGTGGGTGTGAACAGATTATTACATAATATTATGGTTGAAGGAAAGGTGGATGGAAGTCCAGAAAATACAAACCTGATTCCTAAAAAGTTGGGACACTGTACAAAATGTGAATAAAAACAGAATGCAATGATGTGGAAGGTTGAAATTCCAGTATTTTATTCAGAATAGAATATAGATAACATATCAAATGTTGAAAGTGAGACATTTTGAAATGTCATGCCAAATATTGGCTCATCTTGGATTTCATGGGAGCTACACATTCCAAAAACATTGGGACAGGTAGCAATAAGAGGCCGGAAAAGTTAAATGTACATATAAGGAACAGCTGGAGGACCAATTTGCATCTTATCAGGTCAATTGGCAACATGACTGGTATAAAAAGAGCCTCTCAGAATGGCAGTGTCTCTCAGAAGTCAAGATGGGCAGAGGATCACCAATTCCCCCAATGCTGCAGCGAAAAATAGTGGAGCAATATCAGAAAGGAGTTTCTCAGAAAAGAATTGCAAAGAGTGTGAAGTTATCATCATCTACAGTGCATAATATCATCCAAAGATTCAGAGAATCTGGAACAATCTCCGTGCGTAAGGGTCAAGGCCGGAAAACCATACTGGATGCCCGTGATCTTCGGGCCCTCAGACGGCACTGCATCACATACAGGAATGCTACTGTAATGGAAATCACAACATGGGCTCAGGAATACTTCCAGAAAACATTGTCGGTGAACACAATCCGCCGTGCCATTCGCCGTTGCCAGCTAAAACTCTATAGGTCGAAAAAGAAGCCATATCTAAACATGATCCAGAAGCGCAGGCGTTTTCTCTGGGCCAAGGCTCATTTAAAATGGACTGTGGCAAAGTGGAAAACTGTTCTGTGGTCAGACGAATTGAGATTTGAAGTTCTTTTTGCATCCAGACGTCGTCTCTTTCAGGGAAGACCTTGCATCTTCCAACAGGACAATGCCAGACCACATACTGCATCAATTACAACATCATGGCTGCGTAGAAGAAGGATCCGGGTACTGAAATGGCCAGCCTGCAGTCCAGATCTGTCACCCATAGAAAACATTTGGCGCATCATAAAGAGGAAGATGCGACAAAGAAGACCTAAGACAGTTGAGCAACTGGAAGCCTGTATTAGACAAGAATGGGACAACATTCCTATTCCTAAACTTGAGCAACTTGTCTCCTCAGTCCCCAGACGTTTGCAGACTGTGATAAAAAGAAGAGAGGATCCAACACAGTGGTGAACATGGCCTTGTCCCAACTTTTTTGAGATGTGTTGCCATGAAATTTAAAATCACCTTATTTTTCCCCTTAAAGTGATGCATTTTCTCAGTTTGAACATTTGATGTGTCATCTATGTTGTATTCTGAATAAAATATTGAAATTTGAAACTTCCACATCATTGCATTCTGTTTTTATTCACATTTTGTAGTGTCCCAACTTTTTTGGAATCGGGTTTGTAACTCACAGACTCTCATTATAATTCTTTGAATTCCAGTTTCCTGGCTGTCAGGCCGAGGATAACATTTACAGATAAAAGGTGTGTTAATGCTACATGCATGACTTTACTTTCTCTGCTGTTGCTTCCCTGACTCCAAATCCCCTGGACAGTGACTCACATCAATGCAGTACCGCTGTAGGTTAATATAACCACTAATCAAGTAACCATGTAAAATGGGAATAAATGTAAAGTGACTGCAAATGCTAAGGAAAAAAAGGGCAAATAAAGTGCTTTGAAACAATGTGATCCCAATCCAAGACGCTTCACTTAATCATAAAACCAGTGAGTATGAGGGGTATGACAGGTGATCTCATTTTGAAACAGACAGGACACTCAGGGGTTCATTACTCATCAGTCTAGAACTATTACTGTATACACCTGTTTCCATTTCAGTCCGAGCCCATCAGACAGTTAACAATGCGGACAGTTCATAAACTCGACCTCCTCTGACATCATGGGCATAAGAATGAGGTTCCTAATAAGGTGATGAAAGAAAGTTCAGTTAACAGAAACTCTGAAATGAACACCACAGCACCTGGTTATTGGCTTCTCTAAAAGGCTACAGTCACATGGTCTGATGTTGTTGGTGTATAGGACTCAAAGTATTCCTTTCCAAAATTCTTGCTTGTGTAAACATTTTTTGCATACTTAGTCAATGACAGACATCTAAGAAACAGTCAGTACTATATTCCTGCAAGAACTAAAGCCCCACAGACATGATATCATGCACTCTTCCAGCTCAATATTACCACTTTTTTCGAGAACACGATAAGCCATGGCATGCAGCTATGATATTGATTGCAAAACCACTGTGATGACATGCACCACATTTTCACATCAGTTCATGCAAACCAGCCTTAATGCATATTTGCCATGCAAATTCTACCCAGGACAACCCAGAAATTTCTTTTCTCCCATATCTAAAACAGCCTGGTCCACGTACCTGGCTTAACCAGCTTTTGTTTAGCACTCTTGACAGAATGGGAACATTAGGTTCTATGCATTCAGAGTATTGCATAACACAATGTCTACTTGGCTTGGTATTAGGGAACACACTGGACACAAACATGGGTAATAATATTAGTCAAAGATTACATAGCATGTTCTAAACCACAAAGTGGAAAATGTTACAAGCATCAAAAACAGGAAATAATAATCCCTGTAAAACTATGTTTAAAATGATTTATAGAGCAAAATATATGGAGTGATTATGGTAGCCTAATTCATTTGTGTTCTATTGTGTCAGTCCTCTCATACCTGAAAGAGGTCAGTGATGACATTCACCCAGCAAAGCAAGAACCCTGAAAGAAAAAGTCAAGAATGGTTTCCAGATCACTTTTATCCTAGCTCCTCTTCAATCCCTCCTTCTTCTACAACTGATGCGTGGAGCCGGTGCTCTCTCTAGTTTAAGAGGAGCCGTTTTCTAGACAGACACACCTGTATGACTATTTCAGCTGAATTTATTAGGACTAATAAAACTTTGCTCTAAATTTGCCTAGAAAAATGAATAATGACCTAGCTTTTGTGTTTATGTTCTTTCTACCCTGCCTGGCTTATGAGCATTTGTTTTCTAAACAAATCAGGTGCAAAGAAACAGGAACAACATAATCTGTGTGCTCAGCATGCAAAAACCTAGCCTAAAGCTAAAGAGGCACTTAGCATCAGTCTCCCAATCCCAATGTCTTACCTAAGGTCTCAGGCCCTGAAAGCTCAAAGACTTTAGTGACATCACCTGTAACTGATAGAGTTTAAGAGTTTGCAGGGGCTGGAAACTGTATCAACAGGAATGGGAAAGCACTTTGCAACTTATCATGGTGATGTGACAGCCTAATGCCAAAACGACACCACGGTTCTAACTATTGTGGGTTGAGAGCTTTTTGTGTGGATGCTGTATAGTATCCACACTATGCTCTCCTGTTCTTTATTTATTGTAAGGATGCTGACAAGCATCCATACAATGTTATCCAATTCTTTATTGTATGGATGCTGATTCAGCATCCATACAATAATAAAGATGCTGAGTCAGCC
>NW_018128027.1:1531875-1532642 GCF_001952655.1 Monopterus albus | reverse complement strand
ATGACTTCTCCTCTCCTTCCTCATGTCCACTATCATCTCCTTCGTCTTGTCCGTGTTGAGGCTATTTAGCTTTATTCTGAAAATTCTGCCCCATTCAAATGAATGGGAAAATTCTTCAGTACACTTTCAGCTATTTCAGCTATCAAAATGTTCAGCTCTTCAAGGACATTCATGCTTCTCTTCAGGACTTTTCTAAACCTTATGCCTTTGAAATATTTAGCTTTATTTTGAAAATCTTACCCCATTCAAAATTTGACCTCAGCATACTTTCAAATATTTCAGGTAGCAAAATGTTCAGCTCTCCAAGGACATTCAGGCTTCTATTCAGATATTTTCTAAACTACATGTTTTTGAAATATTTAGCTTTATTTTGAAAGTTTTGCCCCATTCAAATGAATGGGAAACTTCTACTTCAGCATACTTTCAGCTATTTCAGCTATCAAAATGTTCAGCTCGTCAAGGACATTCATGCTTCTCTTCAGGATTTTTCTAAACCTTATACCTTTAAAATATTTAGCTTTATTCTGAAAAGTTGTCCAGCATACTTTCAGCTATACAGGCCATTGAGGTCTTGATCTGTTCAACTCTTCAAGGACATCCATGCTTGTACTCAACTTTTTCATAACATTTATACTTTTTAATTTAATCTATTCAGCTTTATATTTTGCAATACAAGTCAATGGGAGCTCAAAGTGCTGAGTCAATGACACAGTCTTGGAGTGCCATCTGGTGGTTCATAAAATGCAGCGCAATGGTGACATGCCCCA
>NW_018128027.1:1522125-1531780 GCF_001952655.1 Monopterus albus | reverse complement strand
CTCCATTCAAATGAATGGAAATATTCTACTTCAGCATACTTTCAGGTATTTCAGCTATCAAAAATGTTCAGCTCTTCAATGACATTCATGCTTGTATTTATTGCATCTCATCCTTCAGATTATTCAACAAAGAACTTCAGCCATTTCTTCTCAACCAGTTCAACTTCAGCACCACAGCATCCACACGCATTTTTGACAGGAAATGCATTTCTCTAGTTATTTTATGTTTTTCCACTTTCCTCTAGGCCAAGACACTTCAGGGACTGAAGCCTGGTTTGAACGTGATCCAGGCTCTTGCCTTACAGAGTGGACTAAGGACAAAGTGCCAGTTACCTAATCAATGTTTCTTTGTTGAAACAGCATCATTAAGCAAAAAGAAAATAGTTGATGAATGAAATAGGCACATAATATAGGATGTTTATGTTTAAGTTGCAGTGTTCAGCAGACACTTTTGTCCAAAGCAACATATAAAAACATTAATTAACTTAATGATTGTGCTTTTACTGTTCATCTTTTTTATTTATCTCCATTTTATGCCATTTGTTTACCTTTTTTATGCTTCTGGCCTTCCCCCGATAGGCTAATCCCATGTTTCACGACAGAACGCAATGAACTGTGGGGAATTCCCTCAATTAAAGTCTGCAGAAATGCAGACTTACAAAAAGTGAGCATAAAGTGCTCAAAAGGAAGGCAAGAGAGCCCTCGAGCACTTGACGATTTCACAATGGGACAGCCCCGAGCCCTCACTAACTTAAAGGGGGCGCACCTCAAAGTCCGTGAGTCTATGAATGTGGACATCGGGATTGGGGGAGTGACTTCCTCTTACACTTGGAACAGTGAAACTGGATAACAGAAGCCACTCTAAAGCACCTTGGCTCCTCTATTTGCTGCCTGTGGCAAGTCTGTCATTTGTGTCAGCACTTTTCTGAGCATAACAAACAATAAGAGTAAGAGTGACAAAACATCCCACAAACTCCTGCCTGCTCAGCTGGTAACCTTCACACAGCAGCTCCCACTTGAGTCATTCTGACTCACTGTGTTGAATGTGAACCCAGCAGACAATGAATCATATCCCAGATCATCTTGTGATTATCTTCCAGACACTGAGTGTTGCCACCTTAGTAATTTTCTCACTTGATGTGGTGACTTTCAAAGTACCCTTTAGAGACAAGTCTAGTGACTTTTTGGGCAGACTTAAACTCCTTTCTAATAATGACAGCTGCTAGTATTTCTCAGTGAATATGCTCTCATATGACTGGAACTCCTAAACTGTGTTCACTGTGTGGGGAAGGGCAGCAATTCAGTCCACCAATTAGCAGGCTAAAAGAAGCCTGAATGAGCTGTAAATGTGCCTAAATGACTAAGCACTGATCCCTAACCTGAACTACTACCCCTTTGTTTTTCTTAAAGTTAAATTTAACTTTGCTATTTAAGCTGATTTGCAAACAAATTCTGTGCTCTGTTGTTGTAGAAAGCTCAGTTAATTTAGTTAGCTAGGTACCTAATCTATTAAAGTGATATTTGAGAGAGAGTCAAAAGGTTGTAAAATTGTATTTTGAAATATACTGCGAACTTAAAATGTCACAAGTATAATTATTGCTATTGATTTCAACATCTTACTTTAGAAGATAGCAGCCAAGTCAATGCAACTCTATGGCACTGCTCCTAATGTATGGAATTATTTGATGTTCCCACAATTCACCATTACTGTAAAATAAATAAATATTTGCTTCCCCTTGCTTTTGCCTTGAATGGGGATACGTACATGCACATTGAGAGCCGCTGTACCAGAGTCAAATTCCTCGTGTCCAACACGCCTGGCCAGTAAAGCTGATTCTGAAATAAACAGCCCTTATACATCCAGTCTGTTCAGCATGTACAACTGCCTTTTCAAATAAGAGGTTTTAGATGCATATTGATGTGATGAGAACAGTTTTAAAAAAGTTATTCAAGATTACTTTCACTTCCCACATTAGAGCATGTAACAAGGTGGAAAATCCTAGTTCCTAATTAGCTGATTTGTTTTCACTCTTTCAAAGCCAAGGGCACAGGGTCTCACCCCATTTTCCTTTAGGGGTACATGTTCTGCACTACATCTTAATAAAGTCCTTCCGCCCCTCAATATCCACTCTGAACTTCCTTCTTCAACACCCTTCCACAACCTCTGACACTCAGCTCCACCCCCGGCAGCTTTCAGGAGACAGGGAGGCAGCCTTGCACTGATCCCCTTGGGGAAAAACTCCTCCCCACCTGGCAAAGGTGAATGGCCACCCCTCAGAAGGCCAGGAAACACAAGCATAAGGGTGCCTCTGAGGAGGCCACAAGTCTTCACAGATCATTATCAAACAACATGAATCAGAAGAACGCTGGTGATTAGACACAGAGACTGATGGCCATAGTTTCTTTCCCCTTTAGGGAAGAATTTAGGTCACTTTAAAGATTTCCTGGTTTAAACAGTCCTTTATACGGTATGTTAAAGGCGAGTTGACTCACACCTGAGTCTGGCCTCACGCGGATTTTTAATGTTGTATTAATTATTAACCTGAAGGTCAGTAAATAGACTGCAGTGACAGCTAAGGCTGAGTATACACACATACAAACTGAACCTGCATTCCAGACTGATAGTCAAGGTCAAAATGTTGTGCCGGGACATTTTGGGGAATTCTGATGATTAAAAGTGAAACTAACTGTGTGTAGTCCACGACTTTCACTCATTCACAAGTATAGTTAAATATCAAGGATAAGGATAAGCACCTTTATTGGCCAAGTATGTTACAAGAAATTTGTTTCGTGTCCTTGAGCAAGACACTGAACCCCCAGTTGCTCCCGGTGATGTCACCGGTGTGTGAGTGCTTGGGAGTGCGAATGGGTGAATGGCCAAATAATGTGAAAGCGCTTTGAGTGCGCTGTAAAAGCGTAGAAAGGCGCTCTACAAGTATAAGACCATTTACCGAGATTTGAACCTTCAACCTTCTGGTTGGGAGACGACTGCTCTACCCACCGCACCACTGTCGCCTCCCCATATCAAAACACCTTGGTAAACTTTTAGATTCCTGAAACTTAGCACTGGACCTGTGGATGTGCTACAGAATGGAGGATGTGCAAAATATAGAGTGACAAATTTCAGAGAAGTCAGATTCTCAAAGTACCAAAAAGACAAATCCCCTCAAAAAGCAAGTTTAATCCTGTGAACCTCCTTTGTGCTCAGCCCTAGCTCTCGAAGGATCCAGCTGTGCCAGCTGACTTCAGTGTGTAAGCATATGATAATCCACTTAGGAGACTCCTCCATCAACAAGCTCCCCTCAAGAGCTCTTTAGGCACTAGCAACAAAGCCAACCCTGGATCTATTCAAAACTCACATTTCCTCTGTAGAATACACACCATCTCGTCCCAGGGGTGTGAGTCTAACCAAACTGCTGTCCTGTTAGCACCTCTCTGCAGAGTCCACATGGGCTGGTGACAGGACAGTGTGTGAAGTGTGACTGGGGGAGCAATACTTCATTTACTTCACAACAAGCTGCAGTCTAGATCACATGAACATGTTACACCACTTTTGAAAGAGTTGCACTGGCTACCAGTTGTTTTTGTATTCAGTACAAGATTATACTCTTAACTTTTAAAGCATGACATTGCTTGGCTCCCACATACTTGACTGATCTGGTTTCCTATATTCCACCTCGGACTTTGCATTCTTCATCTGCTGCACCTCTTGCGCCCCCGGATGCTAGACCAGTCACTGTGGATGATAGAGCATTTGTCTGTGCTGCCAATAAGCACTGGAAGAAACTCCCTAACAATTTAAGGGTCATGAGCTCACTTGGGGACTTTAAAGACATAGCTTTTTAAATCTGCTTTTAACTGATATCTTTGCCTGGTTGCTCGTTATTTTGTTTATTAGTGACTTATTTACTTAGTTTATTTTATTGCTCATTGTTTCATTTATTTCTATTGTTTTGTCTTTACTATATCGAAATTGGCATTATTGTATTGTAAAATGACCTTGGGTCTCTAGAAAGGCACTTCAATAAAACATATTATATCACAGCCTTGTCTGTCTTTTGTACACATTACTAAAGACAGAACAGATGTTTCATTCTATAATAAATAACAAACATCATTTATTACAAAAACCATCTTTTACAAAAACATATAATCAACATTACTAAACCATTATTGTGTTTAGCATCACAGCTACAGTGACACTAAATGTCCTAATGCACTGCATGCTTGCTTGAAAAGAGAAATCTGACTGTTAAGTGTTATGGAGAAGGCTGATAAAGAACTTTATAGATTCACTTGAATTTCAAAGAAGCCATGCAACAGGGACAGCCAAAGTAGAGAGCCTGTAACTAATATGGGTAATCTAACAGAAGAGCTCTACAGGAGGAAGGCAACTGTGGGAGGCTATAAAATAATTTAGATTGACAAATTCTTTTGTGTAAAAGTACCAGTGTCTGGGCCTAACAATGCAATTAAATACAGTGAATCTTAGTAATGACAACACTGGTAATATGCTATGAGGCTAAGGGGCTGTTGGCCATTTCAATGAGTGTCTGACTTCAAAACTCTGTTGAACAGGAGCTGCCGCAGGCTCACCTGGGGCTGCCTGTGATTAATGCTACAGGCAATTAAGCAGAGAAAGAGTTCCACTCCAGGAGCTCCGTTAACAAGTGCACACAGAGAGGCAGCCACCCCTGCCATCATCTATGTCCACAACCTATGCCCACTGGTCTGGAAAAGCTGCAGAGAAAGGAGATGATCCATCCATCCCCTCAGAACCCCTTTAGAGCTGTACATTCTGCACACACAGCTACATTCCTGCCTGGGGCTAAGTAGGTCAGAGGGAACCCTTATCTTTGAGAGTGCTGCCTCAGGTCTACTGGTGCCTGGATGGGCCACTGTCGCTGACAGCTTCCACATATATCAGATATTTCACATGGGATTACAATCATGCTGGTTCACATTACATTTTATGAGGGGAACCCTCATCCCATTAGCCTGGGAAAATAATTTAACACACAGAACAATGGAAAAAAAAATACTTTCAACAGCTGAAGATAAAAAAACATTTAGGTATACCTTGTAGCAGAAGTGAAATATTTTCCTTTATACTGGTTTTATCTGATAATGCATGATGCCATCCTAAACCTCCTAGTGGTAAAATAATGCACACGGCTCCTTTTCACTTCATACCCACTGACCCTTCAGGGGAATTGTTGCTGGATGACCACAGGGTTTTTATTGTTTACCTTGACCAGACAAGGGGCTTCCTTTCACCATGTGCATTCCTCCTGCCTATTAACCAGATCCAATCATCACCTTACACAAACACATTACCAGCAGCCCTGCTCCTTTATTACATCCACCCATCCACAGCAGGAGAGCCATGTCAGTCACACTTTAACAGGTTCACAAACAAAATTAGTCTGAAAACATTTCAGCTGCCAGTGGGAGTTCTCTCATGCTAAGGTGATTTCGTAATAGAGTCAGAATGTGTAGTCAGTGCAGAGTGGCCTTTTTCAGGAAATAGACATTTTTATGAGGGCGGTGCATGTCATTCTGAGCCAGAAGCCTGCTCTGGCCTAAGCTAAACCAAAGAGGCAGGCGTAGAGGGAAAAAAGGCACCATTGACATATCGGTATTCTTCAGCCAAAGTGGAAGCCCGACACAAAATGCGTTCAGTAGAGAGGAGAGGAGAGATGTGGGGGCAGTTGTGGGGGTTGAGGGACAGAGCAGGCAAGCAGATACAAAGAGGCCCTGTGTCAGTGTCATAGCTCTGTGACTGAACATAATAAACACAAAAATAATATGTAATTTGAGTGCCCCTCTCCAGCCATATAAGGTCAGCACTGCTGGCATTTTGGCTTTTTGATGATGCTGACACTTTCTAGTTTGATGTGTGAGTGTTCAGGGGTTTCAGCTGTACGAAGGGGTTTGGCTGAGCTCCACAGCCACACAAAGAGCCTCTCTGCCAGCCGAGCCTGTAGGTAGGAGGAGAGTTCA
Source organism: Monopterus albus (assembly GCF_001952655.1). Lineage (NCBI taxonomy): Eukaryota > Metazoa > Chordata > Actinopteri > Synbranchiformes > Synbranchidae > Monopterus > Monopterus albus. The sequence continues at coordinate 1,525,777 of NW_018128027.1, read as the reverse complement.
TTGCTCTCTCAGCTCTGCCTCTCTACAGTTCCTCTATTCTGCTATCTCTAGCATTTTTCTGCTGTACCTCTCTGTTATTTTAGTACACTGTCCTGGGTAACCAGATACACAAGTAAGAATCAACCAACTCACTACAATTCCTTATTTTTAGACTGGCCAATTAATAGGCAGCAAATGCCAACACATGGGCCATACCAAATAAAACAGCATTGATCTTACCTTCCCCCATTGGGCCCTGGTGGAGAGCAAAATGGGACCCCTCTGGCATGGCCCTCAGTCCTATGGAGTCGACATAAGAAAACAAAGGGTCGCACTGAATCCAGGCACTTTATGGCAAGACTTACAGCATGGCAATGTTTATCATCTTCACAAGCTCTTATTTAAAAAAAAAACAGCTTTGGTTTCTTTACTTTAAGTTATTCTTTTGTCACATAATTGCTGTTTAGCCACTGGCCTGGCTCACCAAATGTAGACTAATCATGTCATAGAGAAGAGAGAAATTCTTCCCATACCCATTTCATTGTTCTGTGTTGGCTCATGCCAGACACTTGGTAATGTACAGGCTAATGTAGTGGTGACTGTGATATGCTTTCCTGCTCAGTAGAGAAAGGGTATGAGGGGTTAAAAAGACAGTCTAACTATACACACTCAAGAGTTTTAGCAGTGACAAATAAATGTTGAAGGATTTGAGAACCACTGTGACTGCTGTTGAAGATATACATGTAGATGCCACCTATGCATCGTGAAAAGAAAAGAACAGTCACTAATGCAAAATACATAAAATTAACAAAGAATGAGAATATACATTTTATAGAAACCTGTTTGTATATATAAATTTGTTTTGTTAAGTACAAATAAACCCAAGCCACGTCAAAACAAGTCTCATTATCCACATAACCATCCAGCGAGATTACAGGTTCACCCCTGGTACCATGTATTTTTCTAATCCCTCGTGCCAAGATACAGTGTTGCTAATGATGAGGCGTGTCCCTTGGTGCCCCTGTGCTGCCACTTTCTCGTATCTCTGCCTATCTGGCTCCTTACAGCAAATTAACATGGAAGACTGTGATTCCTGATGATCCTCCGGCCTTTTAAGCATCACAGTCTTGGGTCAGCAGCATCACAAGAGCAGGAATTCTTCAGGAATTAGGATGGGCATTGTTCTTCACGCATTTGCTGGCCACTGCACCAATCTGACAGCCAGACCAGCCGAGGCCAACCCGAGTCCGCTGCCAGAGGCTTCACCAATTAAAGCATACAGGAATGCAAGCAGAAAAGTCACAGAGCTGGACTAGAGCACTAAGAGTACTGCTTCCCTGCAGCTTCAGCCTAGACTCAAGTAAAGTACAAGTAAAAGGTAGAAAAATAACTGGATCGTTGAGAGCAAAATGGATAATGAATGCTGTAAGACATGCTGATTTCTGCTCAGTCAATGCAGCACTCTTCAAGAATGAAGCCTCCTCAAACAGCCTTTTACTTAGCTTGGCCAATTGATTCTCAAGTGGTGGGTTAGGCCGCATAACCAGCAGAAGCAGTATTCATGTTGTGGGGCCGGGTTTGAATGTCTCAGTGAACTAATAAAATCCTCTAATAATACCAGCGAACCGCACTTAATGGCCTGGCCAAACTATGCTTATCTGTCCATGGTCAGTGAGAGTCTAGAATATGAATAATAATAATGGGTTCATAATTTAGATAAACCGTATACACCTGGGCATTAAGAATGTTTTTCCAATGTCTTATCAAAGGATCTCTTTAAGTGTTAGAACATGATTTGAGTGGAGAAAGTGAAACATGTGAAGATGTCTAACAAGACATGGTAAAGCAATGTAACCCACATCTAGATAGACTTCAACAATCACAACTCATTAATTAACACTTCCTGTTTGCTGGGATGCCAATTCCAAATCTTTGTTTTTCTATGAAGGGGGCACAGCCAAATTTCAGATCCTTAAGAAAACACTGCATACAGGCTAACATTAATGTCAAGCTAGCCACCTGTGCATGAACAAGATGCACTTTCACCCAAATGGAGAGCATTTGGTTCCCACAGCTGATGACTGCATTACCCAGAGCACGAACCTCCTGCATGGGAATCTGCAACTTGCAACTTAATTGAAAACAGATGCTACGAGAGCCAATCTGATTGCTATTAAAACACAGATCTGAAATGGATCACTTCTTCAGATGGGCTGATATACTTCCTTGTTTCACTAATCACTAGGCATTAAACTGATCCAGGCAGTCAAAGCCTGAACTCCTTTCTTCAAAACAACAAACAGATGATTAGTGGGGATAGGTGCTGCCCAAGACACATCTATCATGCAAATAAAGAGGAAATGTATATATAGTCATCACCATAAATGTCTTAACACACACAAACGTATGCCTTAACCCAAGACCTGACAATTTAAAGTAAAAGGGTTCTCAAGGGTGATGAGCACCATTGTCAGCTTGCCAAGGTTATGAAAAGTGAAACCAATCAAACAAGCAAGTCTACAGAGGAAGCAAGACTTCTGCTACATGCCACTTTGTCTGTGCCTTCAGGAACTGTTAGAGAGGCACAGACAAGTCAAAAAGATGGATATTTTATTTTACCCCCCCCCCCCCCAAAAAAAAAAAAAAAAAAAAGAAGAAAAGCTCTACTGAAAGCCAATTAATGGACCGGATTTGCATTTAAATCCTTAGATCCTTAAATCCTTTTAAAAGTGGCATCTTCAAAAAAAGCCCATCCACCAGTTGCTATGCACACTACTGATGAAGTAAAGTTTGGATCCAAAATCTGAATCCGAAAAAGAACTTAATCAGCCTTTTGTGCAACAATTAACACCACAATTTATTATTCCTCATGCGGAACAAGTTGAAAAGGAGAAGCTAAAAATAATCTTGCTGCATCTCTCTCTCTCACTCTCTCTAACTCTCTCTAAGACCTACCACATCAATCTGCATTCATTCCAAATGCCCCAAGAAAGTCCACAGGAATCTGGAAGCATCAGATAAGCCACCTAGGATGTCTCTACTCAGACACAGTGGTGTGAGTTTCTTTAAGACCATCAGGAAGATGTTTATGTTCAGAAAAGAAAAAGAAAAAAAAAAATCAACCTGGCATTGCAGGCAGAAGTTCAGGATCCTACAAGCTGACTGAGACAGAGTCTTTACTATTGCAGCACTGGTGCCATGTTTATCTTGCATGACCTCTCTTTTACCCTGTGTCCCCTAACATAAAATACCCCCTGACAAACAGCCCTTCTGTCAGTGCCCTCTTTCCCACATTACTCCTGCAGCTTGTTCCATAACACAGAGGCCTTAAGAGGCTAACAGCTTTTCTTTCACTGGAGAAAACAATAAATCCTGACAGTCTCTCTTTACCTCATTCAAATCCACAGCTTCTACAAAGGCACTGCCCTAACCCGCCACTCCCCGCAGATGCACAACTTAGAAGTATTTTAGTCCGCTGCATTTTTGAGCACATTGCTTAAATGTGGTGACAATCGATCCATCTCACTGAATACCCGCAGGGCACAGTGAGGAGTTTTGCCCATATGGTGCACATATAAACCAGCCAAAATAGCCCTTAATGGGAGAATAATCATTCCCTGGTGTGCTGAGGGAAGAAAAAAAAAAAAAAAAAAAAAAAAAAAGAGAAAAAGGC
>NW_018128027.1:1517858-1522074 GCF_001952655.1 Monopterus albus | reverse complement strand
AAAAAAAAAAAAAAAAGAGAGAAATGGCCATATTCACCTCCCCACCTATAACCACAGAATGCATACCTGGCAAGCGACGCTGGCAAGTTCCATACTGATTGGGAAATAACAAGTGAAGACTTCCAGTTCTTTAAAATTCTAAACAGTAAACAACCATAGCGTAAACAGTCCTCCATAATGTCCCACAGGATTTTTGGGGGGGGCTGCAGAGTAAAATCAAACTGCAAGCCTTGAAATAGAACTATTTAAAGGTTACACTGCATGTGAAGGCAAACAGCTCACTCATGTCTTGGCGAGGGCTTGTTAACATTATAACATCAGTGTCTGGAATGCTAAATCACTGTCACACTCTACCTTCAAGCAGACACACAATGTTTTCAGGTCTTGTTTAAAATCAAACTTTTGCTCTCACAGTGTAATCCTAGCTATAACTTTACGGTCTTGTAAGATCCTGGTATATCCTAAGCAGCATCGAATAAGCACTGAAACACTAAAAAACAAAGAAAGTGACTTGTGAAAAGCTCAAATGCAGATTGTGAAAGTTAAAAAAGGTCTCCATAGCTAAAACCGTCCTTTAGCTAGTTGTTGTAACTTTCTTACAGCTGTAGCATACCAAGACTCAGGAAAAAGGAATCAGTTGCCAACTCTGAGATCCAAGACACACTTGGGCAGTTTCCTGTCTGGACCACCTGGAAGACAGCACTGTTCATTGCTTTGAGGCAACATTCATCTGAAATCAAGCTGAGACATTATTGTCAGATAGGTCAAGTGAGGTCAGCAGAGAAGAGTAAGGAACTTTTCATTGGCAACTGATTGATTTTGTGCCATTCTTCTCAGCTGGTGGTGAAAGGAACTGACCTCTGAACAGCCTGCCATTTAAAACCTTACTGTGTCTCACTGGGGTGCTCATTAAAAAAAGACAATTAGGTTTGCTGGGACCAAGTATGGACACCATAGTGGGGACATGGAATTCAGGAAAAGAGGAAATGGCAAATGAGTCAACTGCAGCGTGGAAGATTTTCTCACAAGTTAAGCTTGACTTCAGTGCTAAAGGGGAAAAATCTCACTGTGTAAAAAGAAAAAATACGTACAGCTGATCAAAGTTCACTCATCTTAGAGTGCTTTGTTTCAAAGACAAACATAACTTATCAGAGTGAAACTCCTGCCCCCGCCAAGGCTACAGGTTGGAGTCTGTGAAATGGGATGAAAAATGTACCTCAAATCTTCTAAGGCGGAGGAGCTCGTCATAAGTAATGTGTTGAGTGTTTTACATGATTACTCCAAACAACTAATTATTGGGCAAATTCACGAGCAACACACACGCATCTGTTACTCTGAGACCATCTGTGGTGATTGGATTAGTCGGTGTTTCTGATACAATAAGAAACAATTGTAGGCATGTAAATTTAATCACTTCTTTTTTCAAGAGACAGCTCAAGGCGCGACTGACCAACCTAATAAAATGCACAATGTTTAACAGTCCTCAAAAACACTGTAAATAGCAGCATATGCACAGATGAGAAACCCATGTGATGTGTAGTTTCAATGTTTTCTCAGCTAACGTTAGCTAAGATTTGGTAAAGTTGGTAACGTTGTCAAAAGCAGCCCACGTACCGAATTCGCCAACTTCTTTCCTTCCAACGACTCTTGTCACGAGGAAAAACCTTTCTCCGTGGATTCGTGCTGAGAAGAACGCCGCGAGTTATTTGCTTTCACATGGTAAAAGCCACTCGGACACGCAAGCCAGAACTGCCCGTGAGCTCGTACTGCGGCCAAACACCGCCGCATCTTGGAGGAACTGCGAAGAACTGATGGGGCTTTCGAGGTCTGCCGGAAATATAGCCGCCAAGAGCTGGTCGCCAACGCAGGGGCAAACCACCATAACAATGTTCCTTTGGTATTCGCTCATGTACAGATGGACAAAACCTTACCTACTGAGGGAAATAACTATACTGTTTACGGAATGACTGTTGTTATAAAAAGGCGCGCTTTGTTTCGTTCGCCATTGTCATTTCCCAACACAAACACATGAAAAGGGACCTCAAAGTAAAGAAATAGTCATTCAAATTGTTTTTCCATTTTTTTCAAAAAACTTGTTTTTGAGATAACAAAGTCCACCAATCTTAAGAATCACTCATTTTCAAAGAGCAAGTGAACGCATCAAAGGACAGCCTGTTTTTGGCAAGCCAGCTGTGTTTGATGTCAAAGGTGTTCCCATATCTTAACATCTGGTTTGCATAGTGTGGTCATTTATTTTAGTGTGAAAAAGCTTGAAACAAACATGATGTTTGAATAAAAAATATCTTTAGTCATGGAATATGTATGCAATGACAGGCTTGTGAAAGGACATAAACAGCTGAAGGATGAGAAGAAATGGCTGAAGTTCTTTGTTGAATAATCTGAAGGATGCGATGCAATAAATACAAGTAGGAATGTCCTGTTTCACACAGCTGTGCAAAGACCTGGGATCAGAGCATGGCCAGTTCGTTCAGAAGTTTGCTGGCTTTCGAGGGGAAAGGTAATGTCACACTTTTACGAGCTTAAACATGAAATCGCCGCCTTCCTCTCGCACAATAACTCCCCGTACACTGAGATGCTCAATGATGAGCTCTGGCTCGTGCGCGTGGGATATCTTGCCGATGTGTTTGAGCACCTCAACACTTTAAACGTGTCTATGCAGGGGAGAGGACACAACATCTTTGAACAGACTGACAAAGTCACTGCCTTCAAAAAGAAGTTGAGGTTGTGGATAAATCACTGACTAAAAACAGACTTGACATGTTTCCCAACACTTGCTATGCAGCAGGAGAGCTAAATACAGCAGCCAAAATAACTATCACTGCACATCTGACCAGTCTACATGCTTGCTTTGAGTACTGCTTTCCAGAGAAACATGACAATAGTCACAGGATAAGAGATCCCTTTGGAATCGACATGGAAAGCGTTGTGTTGCCAAGCAGCAAGGAGAATCAGCTGGTCAAGCTGTCATGTGACCAGACACTGAGAAAGAAATTTGATGAGGTAAGGCTCCCCCATTTCTGGTGCAAATAGGTGATGTCTGAATATCTCTCCCTCACTACATTGGCAGTCAAAGCAATCCTACCATTCACAACAAGCTATTTGTGTTAAAGTGGCTTCTCCACTTTGGTACAGCTCAAGTCAAAGCAAAGGAACAGGTTGGACACTGAACATGATCTGAGAGTAGGTCTGTCTACTATCAGCCCAGACATTAAAAGTCTTGTCAGAACTAAAGGACAACTACAGCTATCTCATTAGTTCACTGTAAAATAAAATCTTGCTTACATGTTAAGTGAAAAGAGACTATAAAGTATTATCATGTTGTGTTTGCAGTTCTGCACTCAGTTTTATACATATACAGCACCCTGTTGTGTTATTCGACTGTTGTATTTATGTTGTGTTATGCAGCAGTTGTGGTGTTTATTTTTATTTTTGAGTAACATTTCCTCAATGCAGACAGAAAAATCTGACACAATGGCTGTACTGACTATGTTTTTAAAAAATAATTTAATTTATTTATTTGAAATCCTGTACTGGTGGGTAGTGATTTGACAAGTGGGTTGGAAAGTGTATCCCAGGGTGACACCAGTTGAAAAACACTGATCTAGTGTACATAGAAAGAGCACACAATCTGAAACAGAGGAGTGGTACAATCCACAAGGTTCAGAGAATGACAACAACATCAGCTGTAGTTTCACTAAAGCACATTTTGTCAAGATTCGGTTCCGTTGCTTCCTGTCAGGCTTTTATTTTGACGTTACTTCCTGTTTTTGTTTCACCTTAGTTTCGGTCTTTTTACGTTCTTCATCACTCATATTGGTTTCACCTGTTTCTTTATTATGTGCACCTCTACTTAGAGATTGTTCTAGACTCCAGCATTTACACCTTGCCTGAGTCTGTTTTTGACCACCGTGTTTTGCCTATGCCCTTCCAGTTTCTGATTGTCTGCAGTGTAGTGATGGGCAGATGAAGCTTCATGAAGCATTGAAGCCTTTCATCCAATTGGTTCACTCCAGCGCAAAGCTTCTTGAAGCTTCATTTGCTCTAGGAGGACATCTACTGGATGCAACAATATCAGTTGGCATGAATTTGAAGTGTGTGGCATTTTGCAGAAAGCCTGTGAATAAAACTGTATGCAAAATAAAGAAGTATGCAAAACATGTATATTGTAGTGATGGCAGTATACTGTGTATATATA
>NW_018128027.1:1514564-1516284 GCF_001952655.1 Monopterus albus | reverse complement strand
CAGGCGTACACAAGAATGCCACTGCTAACTTATATAAATGGGGATAGACATATTTCTGTCTCTCCCAAATTATCTCTACCTCTCTCCAAACTATCTCTAACTCTATCCAAACTGTCATTGCCCGCAACTCTCCATCAAACACCCACATTTTGAATGGAGCCTGAGGGGTTTATATCGCTGTCAAAACTCGCGGCAACATCCGAACCACTTCCTGAATCAGTCACGTGGTACAGCCGGGCAGCGAGGCTTCGGACGTCATCATTTTCAGCTCCTCCCCTAAACGACGCAAGCCTCGATACGCGCATCGCGGAAACGCCCCCTCCCCTACTCGGCACACGCCTCGAAGCCTCGTTACGGAACGTCACATCACTACTGCAGTGTACCGACCTTCTGAGTTATTGCCCTTGACATCTCGAGTTTGGATCTCCTGGCTATACCTGTCTTACACGTCAAATCTGACACATTTTAGAACTAAGTGCTGAAGTGTTTCATGAAGGGAGCATTATTATGTGCCTTATTTTTGTTCATACCTCTATTTAACCTGGCAGCATTACGGTTCAATATGCACACCTGAGTAATAGTATGATAGATAGGTTGAGCGTTTTAAGTAATGCATTTCAGGTATAGAAGTCACCGAATATAACTTTTACGAATCCAGAAGCTGGAATTTCCGAGTGCCCTTGAATGCAACCATTACACAGCTGAACCGTATTACCCTAAGTTGTCCATCCGTCTTCGGTCTGCCGTGTTTTTGGGTGAGTAGCAGTCAATGTGCACTTAATTTTTTAAACGTTAAAAATTCAACTTGGGTGGTTTAAATGACACAGCCGGCTTCTTGCTTATATGTAACTCATGCCACGACAGTATGAAGACAAAGATGGAACTACTTGTGGCTAGTGATGGCCGATGAGGCTTTATTGAAGCTTTGACACAGTGTTCACACCAATGGTTCATTACTCGAGGCTTCAATGACACAGTGCTCGAGTAGGACATCTAGTGGTCAAGAAATTGGGCTCTCGTAACACCTGAGCAGTGCTGGGATTGTTTGGGATTTGTTCGACTACACTACATGGTTGTATGGTTTCAAACTGACACAATAAATTATAAAATAAACATGGACACATGTTGAAGACCATGTTTCTTATGTGGCACGTCTGAGTGTAACCCTATATGCTCCTCACTTATATTTTGTGTTATGAAACATTTAAATGGTTCTACTACATTCATGAGATGGGACTGGTGCAAGTACAGATTATAGTATGGACTTTGGCAAAGTTTGTTTTGGGGTTCATTGGTAAAGAGGTTTGAATGAATATAATATACAAGTTTCACTTTTTGAATGGAATTAGTGAAATAAATCAACTTTTTGATGATATTCTAATTATATGACCAGCACCTGTATATGCAATATATCTATATACAGTCAGTCCTTCACGCTGCGGTCCAACTCATCCCAAACCATCTTCACTGGGTTTAGGTCTGGTGATTGTGGAGACCAGGTCATCTGATGCAGAACTCCATCCCTCTCCTTCTTGGTCAAATAGCTCTTGCACTGCTACTGAAAAACAAATGACAGTCCCATTAAAAGGAAATCGGATTGGATGGCGTATTGCTGGAGAAAGTTGTGGTAGCCCTGATGGTTAGGTGTGCCTTTGGTTATGAATAAATTGTCAGCAGTATCACAAGCAAAGCCCCCTACACACCACACCTCCCCCATGCC
>NW_018128027.1:1512572-1513603 GCF_001952655.1 Monopterus albus | reverse complement strand
AGTTATACACATCATAATAATAATATTAAACATCCTGTCTTCTAACAGTCATCAACTGTCTATCTAGTTATCCTTGACCATAAGCATCCTGCAGCAACTCATGAGAATGACTAAGCATTTAACAGCCTGAGCTAGACATCCTGTCTACTCTAAACATTTCTAATACATCAAGTATCTAACCAATATCTATCTGACTAAAAATACCTAACATGTAGCAGTGGTCCAGTGTGATTTTTGTCCCTGGTGGGACAGGTGGCGTGCTGTTTGTATTTGGGCAGTTCATGGGTGAGATTTGCTCTGTTAAAGTCCCCTAGAACAATGAGTGGAGAGTCAGGATGTTCTAGCTCCAGGCTAGTTATCTGTTTTGACAGGAGCTGTAGTGCGCTAGCGTGGGCCTGCGGCTTTAAATAGGCACCCACCAGTATGAAGCTTGAAAATTCTCAGGGAGAATAGAAAAGTTTGCAGTTGAACACTGAAATTTGAAGTAAAAGTTGCTTATTTGAATTTCTTTTTTGAAAACAGTTCTAATGAATATTTCATTTTGTCTTACAGGTGCACTGCCCTCCGACATCTCTCTTGTCCCTGTCTTTAACAGGAATTCTATCTTTCCTGTCCCACACTCTTTTTTTGGAATTTTGGAACGTAGATCGACCAGTAAATTGAGAGCTTCATCTTACAGCTCAGCTCATTCACCATGACGGACCGGTACATCGACCGCATTACTGCAGAAGCTGCACCGATCTGGCTGTCAATCTCCCATTCCATCCTTCCCTCACTCATGAACAAGACCCCGAGATACTTAAACTCCTCCACTTGAGGCAGGAACTCCCCACCAACCTGAAGGGAATAAGCCACCCTTTTCTGACTGATGTTAGGTATTTTTGTTAGATAGATATTGGTTAGATATTTTATGTATTAGAAATGTTTAGAGTAGACAGGATGTCTAGCTCAGGCTGTTAAATGCTTAGTCATTCTTAAGGGTACTCTAGGTTGTTCAGGTTCAAGGATAACTAGACAGAAAGTTGATTAAG
>NW_018128027.1:1511842-1512404 GCF_001952655.1 Monopterus albus | reverse complement strand
ACGGTTTGGCGTCCCTGTAGTATGGGGTTAGCCCAAAGTGATATAATGTATAGGCCTGTTATGGTTCGGGGCTTTTCATCTTTCAGCTGCCTGCGTTTATGTTGGAGGTGCAAAGACTCCTGAGCGTGTAATGTTAATTTTTACCTGTGTTCATTGAATAAATCAGCACTGTTTTGAAGTTACTTGCCTTGTCTCTCAGAGTTAACGGTGAAAAGAAAAAGCACTGGGTATCCAACAATCACCGAATCTGTTCTCTGCACCTCTATCACTGTCTGGTTTGGCTCAGCTAGCAAACAAGACAAGTACAGACTTCAGCAGACAGTCAGGACTGCAGAAAAGGCCATTGGTGTGAGCCTGCCCTCCATGGAGGACTGGTACACTGCACGGGTCAAAAGGAGAGTGGAGAGGATCACTGCTGACCCCTCACACCCCGGACACAGTCTGTTTGAACTCCTCCCCTCTGGACGACGTTACAGGTCACTGTGCACTAAGACAACCAGGCACAGGGACAGTTTCTTCCCCCAGGCTGTTGCTCTGATGAACACTTAACCCACGACAGTAT
>NW_018128027.1:1468712-1511754 GCF_001952655.1 Monopterus albus | reverse complement strand
CGAATGCCTTCTCCAGATCCACGAAACACATGTGGACTGGTTGGGCAAACTCCCATGAACCCTCCACCACCCTGAAGAGGGTATAGAGCTGGTCCAGTGTTCCACGGCCAGGACGAAAACTGCATTGTTCCTCCTGAATTCGAGGTTTGACTATCGGTCGAGTTCTCCTCTCCAGTACCCTGGCATAGACTTTCCCAGGGAGGCTGAGGAGTGTGTTCCCCCTATAGTTGGAACACACCCTCCGGTCCCCCTTCTTGAAAAGAGGGACCACCACCCCGGTCTGCCAGTCCAGAGGCACTGTCCCCAACCGCCATACAATGTTGCAGAGGCGTGTCAGCCAAGACAGCCCCACAACATCCAGAGACTTGAGGTACTCAGGGCGGATCTCATCCACCCCCAATGCCTTGCCATCGAGAAGCTTCTTAACTACCTCAGTGACTTCAGCTTGGGTGATGGACGAGTCCACCTCTGAACCCCCGGCCTCTGCTTCCTCATCGGAAGACATGACGCCGGTGTTGAGGAGATCCTCGAAGTATTCCTTCCACCGTCTGACGATGTCCCCAGTTGAGGTCAACAGCTGCCCACCTCCACTGTAAACAGTTTTGGCAAGGCACTGCTTCCGCCTCCTGAGGCGCCGAACGGTTTTCCAGAATTTCTTCAAGGCCGTTCTCCATGGCCTCACCGAACTCCTCCCAGACCCGAGTGTTTGCCTTCACAACCACCCGTGCTGCAGTTCATTTGGCCTGCTGGTACCTGTCAGCTGTCTCAGGTGTCCCATGAGCCAACCAGGCTCAAAAGGACTCCTTCTTCAGCTTGACAGCATCCCTTACTTCCGGTGTCCACCACCGGGTTCGGGGATTGCCGCCACAACAGGCACTGGAGACCTTAGGGCCACAGCCCCGAACGGCCGCATCGACAATGTAGGCGGAGAACATGGTCCACTCGGACTCAATGTCTCCAACCTCCCCCAGGATGTGGTCAAAGTTCTGCCGGAGGTGGGAGTTGAAGATCTCTCTGACAGGGGATTCTGCTAAACATTCCCAACAGACCCTCACAATACGCTTGGGTATGCCGAGTCTGTCCAGCTTCTTCCCTTGCCATCGGATCCAGCTCACCACCAGGTGGTGATCAGTTGACAGCTCCGCCCCTCTCCTCACCTGAGTGTCCAAGTCATATGGCTGGAGGTCAGATGAAACAACCACAAAGTTGATCATCGACCTCTGGCCTAGGGTGTCCTGGTGCCACGTGCACTGATGGACACCTTTATGCTTGAACATGGTGTTTGTTATGGACAAACTGTGGCTAGCACAGAAGTCCAATAACAGAACACCACTGGGGTTCAGATCTGGGGGGCCATTCCTCCAAATCACGCCCCTCCAGGTGTCACTGTCGCTACCCACGTGAGCATTGAAGTCCCCCAGTAGAACAACGGAGTCCCCAGTCGGGGCGTTTTCCAGCACCCTTTCCAGGGACTCCAAGAAAGCTGGGTACTCTGCACTGCCATTCGGCCCATAGGCACAAACGGCAGTGAGAGCCAGCCTCTCTCGAGGAGTAAGGTTCCAGAGCCAAAGCTGTGCGTGGAGGTGAGCCCGACTATATCTAGCCGGTACCTCTCAACCTCCTGCACGAGCTCGGGCTCCTTCCCCACCAGCGAGGTGACATTCCATGTCCCCAGGGCTAGTCTGAAGGTATGCTGAAATTATTAAGATGTGAAAATTTTTCCCATTCATTTGAACAGGGCAAAATTTGCTGAAAAACAATAAATATATGAAAAAGTATAAAAGTTATAAACAAGAAAAATACAAGCACACGTCCTTAAAAAGCTGAACATTTTGATACTTGAATGGCTTTTGTAGCTGAAAGTATGTTAAAGAAATTAAGTGCCGAAAAACGTATGGAAGAAATCAGAATAATAGCAGCTGGGTTTACAATTGTGGTTACAATTTGCCAGTTACATTTATGAGGGTCAGGTCAGAAGAATGGGGGACTCACAAAATATGGCTCCAGTGAATAATTTGTGTGATGCTAATTTATGTTTGACTGCTTAAACAGAGAGTGGGGCTCTTCTTTCCACTTGGAGATTATCCTAAGAGCCCCATACAGGAAATGTGAAAGAAATGTGCTGGAGATTGTTACTTTTTTAAAGTCAATACAATGTGAAAATGTAGCTTCCATTGCACAGATGTTATAGACTGAACTTGCAGCAGTAGCCTGTAATGTGCAAATCTATTGTTCTTAATGCTGAAAGAAAGAAAAAAGATTTGGTTTATCAATGATTCTGAATAAAACAAATATTTTCGAATGAAAAGGATGGAGTTCTGTAATGTTAGTAAGCTGAACTGGCTGAAAATACTGCTGAGGTGAGCATCTAACAAACTAATGTCTCCATCTGGTGGTAAAAATGACAATGTCTCTGTGCAATGTGTAGGTAACATGGTGCATACCTGACATTTGAATTTTTTTTTTTTAATCATGATTCTTCCAATGAAGATAACGGTGAGGGCTAACAATGTAGCTTCCTTTGCTATACATGTAAAAGTGTGTGTCTACAGAATAAACTGCACCTGTGGTTTAGTCTAAACCCAGCTGCTGTGTGCTGTATCTGAGGTTAAAACCGCTGCACATCACATGTAAAAGATCACAAGGTAGTAAGTCATTAAGGGATACTGATTAATAATTAATAATAATTAAGGTTACTATTTATCTGACATCACTACAAAGCAACTGTGTATTAATCAAATCAAGTACTTGCAGACATGTGGTACGTTTATAAGTAAATGCAGGTATTGTGAGCTGTTCAGTCACCCGAGGCACAACAATAATAAAAACAGATTTGGGCTTTGAGGGAGGCTGCTAGAAAGTAAGAAAACTAAACTGTGTGACTGTTTGCTTATCTTAAGTATCCCTGGTGTGTATTTGTTACTGCCGGCTAGACATGTTTAGCGGACTGGTTTGACTCATCTCTGTCTCAGACTAATGTGATAACATTAGCTGTTTAAAGTGTTGGAACAGAGGTTTAAAGGTCCATTCATACACTAGTGTGTCAAGTGTGTGGTCTCCATTTTGAATTTAAACAGGAGTTTAAACTGGAAAAGCAACTGTTGAACAACAACAGAAATGACAGATATTTGCAACATCAAGGATATCCAGGCTCACAGAGAAAAGGGTTAGATGGGAACCAGAGTCTGTTAAATGTCAATATACAAATAGAATAATAGTAGAAGTTCTTTTCTAAGTAGCCTACTATATAAACCAAGGACTGTTTAAAGATATGGTCACCTTTACTGACTCCAGACAGGGGAATTGTGTCAAAACAGCAAAGGTATGTCAAGACACATGCATAGTAGACTATAGATAAGTAACTTTGAACACCTGCTGGAAAGAGGCACGAAAAAAGTCACTAAATATTATATTCATATAAAAACTAGGAACCACAAAAATGATTGACACTGAAAACTATCACAAATGTGTTAAATGAAATATTTGATAAGGAAAAAATAAAGTTGCATGTGAACATCAACCACATTTGAGACAATCATGTCAGCGAGTTAAGTGTCTGAAAATAATAGCACGATGCATGAAATGTGGTTAGTGCACTTGTGACAGTAAGAATAAAGTGGCCTCTTGCAAAAAAAAAAAAACAAAAAAAAAAAAACAAAGAAAGTTGAGTTTATATTTTATTATAAACATGATACTGGTAATGTTACAGAAATCAATAGTCATATGGGCAAGTCTTAGATAAACTGTATAAAATGTTGATTATCATGTTCAATATAAGTTGTCATTAAACATTACTTAATGTATCCATTATGCTTGTTCTAAAACACTTCTGAAAAAATTGACAAAATAACCTTCAAATAAAATATTATTTTGTGAAATATCTATGATTATGTACAACATTATGTATGTATTTATGATCCAATGGAATGTGTAACAGTGGTGCATAAAGCAAAGCTAACAAAGTGAAGAAGCTGGTGTGGAAGGACTTTGGGAAGTTGAAGGGATCACGGTCAAATGCCAAAGAATCTAGTCTCTTATTTTTAAGTAATATACTGGCACAGACCTAGTAACTAAAGACTAAATTGTCTGACATTAAAAGTGGTTTTATTATGAAATTGTTAGTCACTGAAGATTAAGGAAGCAGGTATAATACAACATATTTATAAACCTGATCCAGTGAGAACATATATGATATCCAGTGGTAATCTCCCTTTGCACAAATGAAAATGCATCCCATTTTACCTGAGTACAATTATCCAACAACTAATTTTAACAAACCACTGCATTAAAAAAAGCTAAAATTCAAATCATTAGACATCACATTTCATCGCTGAAGACAGTCTGACAGCAGACAGACAGTTCTGTGCACATCACCCTTAAAAACACATCCATATATGGACAAAATAAAAACAGAGCCCCTTGAGCATTCAAATGTAGTCAACAGATTGTTTCCTGTTTCATCAATCTCAGTTTGTTCATTATATGCCATTATATGCCAGTGTCAGTTACCATCAGCACAGGGGTCAAAGGTGAAACCTTATAGGTCAGATGGGCTTGGTGGTGCTGTTGTAGACCAGCCGTTCTCTGTCCTCCATTGAGGTTACTGGAGCATTGTTGACAGGCACACGGTGGTGCTGTGAAGACTTCTTCTTTCCCTTCATGAAGCAGTACACCAGGATGCCTAGAAGGATGACAATAGCTACACCCAGGAGGGCAGCTATCACTAAAATACCTGTTAAATCAATTAGAATACATTTAGAAACTTCAAGACAGCATGTGGACGGCTGCATAGCCAAGAAGACAGATCACTAAAATCAAATGGTGCTTTCGACAACTCAGTGAACTTAAAAGTGTGCTGGTAGAGAGCAAAGCTTTGACAGCTTTAATGTACAGCAGGAACCCACTGGAAGTCAAAGCTGATGGAGTAGACAGTTTTTAGAATGCAAAAAATAAGGGTAATATATTGTACCTGTCTGTTTGTTGGACACACTGCGGTCAAACTCCTCTTTTCTTGCAAATACATCCTGTTCTGAAAACAAAAGACATGATATAGTTTTAAAATTTTGTGGTACATAATATACCTGCATTAAAAACAAATGCACATTTGGCCATAAAGAGGAAATTCAACAATGACTGATTTTTTTAGCAACTTGGGGGCAGCAGAAGCAAGATGATATGTTGAAGCTGTTAGCAAACAGCTGCTAGCAAAAAGAACCCTGAGATGTTCCCCATTTAACCCCTTTCGCCATTGCATGCAACAATTAACAGCGTTTTAAAAAAAACAATCTAAGAAAACAGCCTGAGGAAATGTTGGCACCACTCAGATAGCAGTAGGCGAGAATGCAGACCCAAACAAACCACTGCATCAACAAATTCTTAACTATTATAGAGAATGTGTTTGGAAAATGGACTGGTTGAAGAATGAGTGTGGGAAAAAATGTACCACTTTCATGTGTCTTGTGTGACGCCTCTCACCACTGTGTATGGGATTTGTGGGATTCTGTGTTTCTACACAGTGTAAAATGGCCTCTTAACGTTAACAACAACCCACCTGTTACGCCATGGCAGACTCTCTGACAGGACTCTTCAGAATCAAACCTGTTCCCATTTCCCTGGCAGCCACCGTAATTGAAGCGGAAGCAGCTCCCTTGGACCGGGTTGTAATACCATTTAGTGACACTGTCCCTGCAGTTTCCAGTGTCGGGATGCTCTGTGCAACGCACTTTGTACAATAACAAATACACAGTTAGAATGAGATTTTAAACACTGCAAATGGACAGCAAAGTGGTGTACATCTATTATCAATTACAACAATCACTGAGGTGAAATTTTTGTTAAGTCTACAAAAACATTCAAATCACCTTTTTGTTCATCCACTGGAATCTGCAGCAGAATGCGAAAATTGCTGTCATCTATTGGACATAAGACAAAAAGTCAGCACGTCTTCTGAGGAAGCATTTTATATTTTATCAGTGTCTTATCATTTCTCCATTTATAACTGAATGAGCCTAAAATGAAGCATAGTCACTGCATACAGTCTGCGCATTTATGCTCATCTGAGCCATCGGTGCATTGTGAGGTTGAGTCACACTCCAGGCCTGGATCCAAACAGCAACCATTTGCACAGGTGAATTGCTCTTCAGTACAGGAAGCACCACATTTTTCTACTGTGGCACACAAACACAAAGGAAAGTGTCACTTGTACTGCACGCAGGTTTGTTTTAAAGTGACTATAACTGAACATTTATGATGATAATTATAAAAACAAACAATTATAAGGCGGCAGCTCTTTTCAGTACAAAAGTTCTAAAAACCCACTATGCACTACCTGGTCATCACTAAATAGCAAACAGACACAGTTAATAATTCCTGGTGAACACAGTGGAACATCTGGAAGTTAAAGACCAGAAACACAACTCCAAATGAATGCTAATATCACACCATAATGAGGTGTAAATAAGCCATTGTTTGCAAACACTATTACCATATAAAGCAGAATTGATTACAGATATACTAGAATGTACAAATTTGGTAATGTACATGTTGTTTCTGCTCTTTGCTTACCTCATATTAAAAGTAGGTAGGATATACCTTAAAGGATAAGGCTGTCCTCTTCTATATTAATAGTATTTTCAGCAAAGGTAAACCAAGCAGAGAGGTCATGGAAGAGCCAACGCATGTGCAGTTGACTCTGCCTCGTGCTAACTTCAGGAAATTATGGCCACACAGACCCTTTGGGACAACACAGTCAGGTCTGGGGATTTGTATTGAAAGAAAAAAAACAAACAAACAAAAACAAACAAACAATGCCACCCAGTGCACCAGTGTGTTTCCCTGATGTGTTTTTAAGTGTTTCTGAACAACAATGGAGATCTATCACACAAATAAACAAGCTAATCCAGGACTGACAGACGTTAACCCAAGTAGAGGTAATTCACTGGTGGTTTTAGTCTCTGTATCGAGATTGCTGAAAATACTATTAAAATAGAAAATGACCAGGCTTATCTTCTAAAATCGAGGAAGGACAGGAACATTCCTTTTACAAAAGTTCACCCACGAAGAACAGTTAGCATGCATCATTTGCAGCAACAAATTTTCATCAACTTATTGAACAAAGCTATTTTTTATTGAAACAAATATCAGAATTCACTTACCTTGATGCTCAGGAAGTGGCAAAATTCTACCAGATTTGCCTCCTTTTTCTGAAACAAACAAACAATGAGATGTTAAAATTAAATGATTTGTTACAAACACCTTTACCAAGAAACCATTTACCCGGCAACTCCAAGTCGCTGACCCAAGGCAGAAGTAGTACATCACAAAATATACCATAAAACCAAACTGTGCCATTTTTACAGTGTAGTGTTTAAGTAAATTAAACAAGCAAGATATGACATTTTAATAACCTGCAAAGGTACTGGAGGTGGCTTTTGTTAGCATGAACTGAGCCATGCTAGCTGTTTAGCTAGGTAAACAGCTAGCATGGTTAGCTAACTATCTGCTGGCTGTAGCATTATATGTATATGACATTATACATACTGTATGTATACAAATGAATTTGAAACTATGACAAACAGACTCAAAACAACCAGAATTATAAAATGACCACAGAGGGATGTAAAACAATTCTAAAGAGACAAGAGAGAGAGAGAGAGAGAGAGAGAGAGAGAGAGAGAGAGAGAGAGAGAGAGAGAGAGAGACACACACACAAAGGGACGGCACAGAGACATGCAGCTATCAAAATGGGATGCAAGACTACTATAAAGAGACGTAGAACGGCTACAAAAACACACAAAATGACTCATGTTCCTATATACTGTACTTTCCGGACTATAAGCTGCTACTTTTGTCGCTTCATGCACACACCCTCATCATGGACAACACATGACGAAATGTATATGATGCCGTTTCAAGTTACAGGCGATCGATCTGGCTCTCGAAATATCTTATGTTACAACGTGGACACCTGCGGCTATGTATAACATCGTCTTACATTTAGTGGATGTGGCTTATAGTCCGGTGCGGCTTATAGTCCGCAAATTACGGTAGAAGGGGTGAGGGGCCTTTTACCTGTCTGTGCCCAGGGGCCCAATTTCCCATTTTCCATCCCTGCATAACCTGCACAAATTTTCACAATGACTGCACCCTTTCACAACAAACAATAGCCAGCAAAAGATGCATAAACTTTTTACGGAGCACAGATACCTGAACCTTGGCAGGCATTGGTGCACTCCTCCATGGAGAGATAGTTGTTGAGATTCTCCCTGCAGCCCCCAAATGTGAACTCCTCACAGTGCTCTGAGGCAGCGTTGTAATGCCATCGAGGGAAAGAACCGCGACATGGCCCAACCTTCTTTGGAGCCATACAATGGTCTGGAGGTACACAAAATAAAGGTTTAGGTTTGATTCCCATTTAATTAAAATCATTTTGACTATACCCTCTTAAAATCCATGGTTACGGCACAAGGATTATACACATCAAATCTCACCATCTCATTTGCTGTAACAAGACATTAAAATGCCATTTCTTTGTGACTTTAAAGAGGAAATTCAGTCCATTAACTTTCATATGGTGGTTTGGCAATGTGGAAAACCAGCACCAAGAATCTCACTAAGTCTTAGTGACGGTAAAATCTATAAATGATCAAAGTTGTCAGTGCACTCTGAAATGCTTATTTAATATACACCGATCAGGTATAACACTATGACCACCTGTAAATCTGTATGCACTTCAATGCAACACTTCTGCCTTAACATTTGTTTATGCAGCTCAAAATGCTTCAGCTTTTGGTGAGATTGTCATAAATGTATAAATTCAATTATATGTTCAATATTTAGGTCGTAATTAAAGGTGGTGTTGTACTGGACTACAGTACATTCAGGGGTGTCTGTATATTTTTGTCCTGCCCATTGACATACATGAGAGGGTCAGAATATTAGGAACACCTCTGATATATAATGTAGTCCAGTACACCACCACCTTTAACTATGTCCTGTACAGGTGGTCATGATGTTATGCCTGATCGGTCTACATCAGATGGCCTCATTAGACACTTAACAATGCAACACTTTTGTTGTCTCAAGTCCATGAACCAGTTTGACTAACCATTAACAGTTGTCTCATATCTCATACCAGATTTGGTGAAATTCTTTTGTAGCTCCTATTCTCTAGGTCTGTCTTTTGAGTAGACATATATAATTACACAAGAAGTTGTCCTGCAAAGAGAAATGCAACCAAGAAAAAAAAAAACAGAAGTGGTGTGTTTCAGCAGACAGTGAGGTTAGAGAGTTGTCTGCATGTGGTTGATGATGCATCCTATGCATTCATGTACAATACAGCTATGTTGAGATCGTATAAAGAAGTCCCTGACTGTAAAAGTGTACAAGGAATTCTAAGCTGCATTGTCACTATCAAGTTCCTTTATTATTGTCCTTCACTGGCATTCGTAAATAGAGTTGTTTTTATTGTGGTGTGTGTAATATGGCTGCAATGACATGTAGAGTCACTGCCATGCCCACACATACTCCACTGCTGCACATTCTACCCAGGACATAAGCTGTTAATGGGTGACTGAACCAGTGACTGCATAAAAGCCTTCTCTTGTCCTTCAAACTATATTCAACTGGCGAATACAGACCTGAGTGAAATAAGTACTTTTAAAGGATAACTTTTTCAGACTGTTAATCAGCACTGAAGAGGATCACAATGGTGATTTACAGTCTTCCTGTTTATGAAACCCAAACTAAAACCAGACTGACAGGTTTCTTTAAGTCAAGGGAGGAGAGTGTGGGATAGTAGCAGTAAAAACTAGAAGAATTACAAGGTTCATTTCCGTTTTCTGAGGAAACCCCAAACATAAATGTGCAAGAAAGCTTTATTGTGGCATTCAGGAAGTGGCCTTGATACTTGATACGATGCCAGATGATGATTTACCATTCTTCCATGACAAAGAAATATCTAGTTCAATATTTCAACTGTTTGATACAGTGCCAACAACAAGCAATCTGGTCTAATCATCTTATAACATTTTATCTCGCCATCTTCATGATGTTTCATCATTCAGTCCACAGGAATCGAGCGAGCATGCCTAGACAGGTTTGATCCCAACTACCACTGAACAGCTTTTCCTTGTGACAAATACAAAACAATACCAGAGCAACAATTGTGTTGATTCCTCTGAAAC
Source organism: Monopterus albus (assembly GCF_001952655.1). Lineage (NCBI taxonomy): Eukaryota > Metazoa > Chordata > Actinopteri > Synbranchiformes > Synbranchidae > Monopterus > Monopterus albus. The sequence continues at coordinate 1,501,570 of NW_018128027.1, read as the reverse complement.
AAATCCTTTTAGGCTAGCTTAAAAAAAAAGACTTGATACAAATGGTATGAGCCTATCTTACAAAGCAGGTGATGCTGAATAAGCCAAATGAAACTTCACCACACGCAGTGCACACATGACTCATATTTACCACTGATACTAATCCACTTCTCCTGCCAAATGCCCCCATTGAGTCTACACTTGCAGAGAAACTCACAAACAACCAGCTCTGAGTTAATTTAGACTTGGATTTACAGGTTGTCAAGTTCATGTTACACAAGTTCTGGCCAAAAGAATGAAATATGTTCTTTGCATTCAAATACAAGAGCAAGATGTTCAGCGCAAATGACATTTTTTCAGATCACGCTGAGGTTTTACCAATCATTTCCTCTATTCTTGATACTCACGATTGGACTGCTCAGGAGTAAGGACCAGGACAGTGATCTTGGTTGAGTCGGTCTGGCCGACGGTGTCTGTGACAGTCAGCTGGAACTTGTACGATCCAGATGTCAGATTGGACACAATAATCTGGTCTGGAAAGTTGGTTTTCTACAAGGCATGGAAAGACAATGCAGTGTGTATATCAATGTCAGTGGATTTTCAATTAAGTGACAGGCACAATAAATAACAGCACGGCAAACATTATAAACAAGCATCAGACACTCAGATGAAGGGTTCATAGTAGTTCCAGGAGTATGGTGGGGTTTTTCTTTTTCTAAATTTCCCCAAATAGGATTCTCAGAAAGAACAAATTATCACTGCCATTCATTCACCTCAATGAGAGCATAAGGATAATCAGTGAGCAGTTCCCAGTGGTAGGCCACAATCCCCTGATCATCTTTGCTCTCTATGCCATTTAATGTCACACTGTCCTGAGGCTGGACCACCCGGTCCCGTCCTCCATTGGCCACTGGTGGATGGTCAGATTCCTCTGGAAAGACACAGTGGGGTTAATGTACATCACATATATGCTCTACAGTAACTTAAGCATACAGTAGATAGACTAAAATACCAGATATAAAAAAAGAGTTGCAAGACCCAAACAGGCAAACACAGAAACAGAAACCTGAACCTGTATAGCAGGGGCCGCCATGGCATGTGTGAACATGCTAAAGGGACAAGTTCTAAATGTGCTCTGATAAGAAACTATGTTTTACTGCTGAGCATTAGGAGACAGTGATATGTGAACTCACTGACAATGTTGAATTTTCTCTGTTAATGAGTGACTGGCATACAAAACTAAAAGTTAATTTAATGATATGTTCTCAGATTCCTTTGGCTTTCAAAGCAGGGCCAGTTGCTTTAACCTGAACTTCTCTGTTATTGAGAAAACACAGATATGATAAATGCTGGCTATGCTATATACACTGTCAGCTCTTCATCCCAACACATAGTTATTCAGTTATGCACGCTGCTACATGGTGATGCTACAGATTAGGTATGATAAAGGCTTTAAAAATAAAAACAAGTGCGATGACCACGTGTGTATATGAATATATGCTGGTAGGAGTTAGGTCTTACCTGGGAAGACATCCACCTCAAGATAACTCTCATAAACGGAGTCCAGGATGTAGTTAAGGTATCCTGTCTTCCTAACAAAGCGACAGGCGTATGCCTTTTTGTACACACAGTCAAAAAGAAAGCAGGAATTGATCAAGCCTTCCTCGTTTCCTTTCTCCATGAATGCGAGGTTGCACCGCGGCTCCTTGCAACAAGCGCTCACACAGTCCTTGCATCGACCCAACTTCGGTGACGAAAGGAACGTCGCTCCGTCTTTCACCGATTCATCCGTATCCAAAACAAAATTCTCCCGACCACCTTTGAATTTGGCTAAGCATTCCTCACCAGTTTCCTGGCTGCCAGTGGGGTCAAAAGATAACATAAAAAACAGGAGCACAAAAGCTCCCAGCTGTCCTTTAAAGAGTACATTCATTTTAAGTGCTATAGAGTTCACCTGTAAGAGTAAATAACAGAACTTGTGATTTTAAAAAGTCAGCTTCTACGTGGAGTGTCTAGGCCGCGAGATGGCAAAGCCACAAAGTGCCTTCTCTCAGCTGTCACCCTGCAGTGGGAAGACTCCTCCTGACTTCCTGATATTGACCCAGAAATCGATCAGAACTTCCACAAAGTCTCACACAATCCGAACTGCCCCTTTCCGGCCCCGAAAGTCTCAGACGAGAATGATCTCTTTAATGTCGACAAAGACCTAAGCAATCGACGGCACGACCCAGGTGATTCACCTGAGAAATACAGGAAGTGAAATTCCACTCCTGAGACGCCACACCCTCATGACTGATACTATGGGGACGCCAAACAAAACCAGGGCAGAGCTGCGTGTGAGTGCGAAAACATGCAGGCCTACAACGCACGTACTTCTCCATCTTCCCTTTGATATAAACTATGTATATAAAATATGTAGGCTATTCATTTTGTTGTCGTTTATCTCAGAGAAATCCACTTAGGCTACGTTTCTTTCATTTGTAACAGTGAAGCAGAATATTTGTTTATTTATTAGTTAAAAATCCAGTGAAGCCCAATATAACAATTTAATGTGTCTATATTATTGGTTCTTTAGCTTGAGCAACAAACAAAGCTTAAAAATATTTTACTGAAATGTATACTCTATAAAGACAGGGAAAATATGATGTGCAGTAAGATGAGTAAATAATATGAAAGTGTTGAACAAAGAAAGACAAAGTGTCAATGGAATGAAGAGCATGTGTCTTTATAATATTGCACTGAAAATAGCTAATGATAGTTATACAGCACTTTTCAAGAAAAGAGCACAAAAGCTTTCTAGTGAGAGTGGCAACATAAAAAGACAATCACACTTGAAAAACGAAAATAACAGGGTAAAATAGAACCCCATCAAATAGCTGCACAAATCTAATCAAAACAAGAATATAAAGAGAGGTGTTTATATCAATGGGCCAGACAAGACGAAATCTATAAGAATGTGTTTTAAGACAAAGTTTAAAATCTGAGACACAATGATTAAATGAAACGAGGTCTTTTCATTCATTTTTGTCACAGCTATCAAGCTGTAATCCACAAGGTGGCAGTATGATCCCACTAACAGCTGAAGGAGCAGCTGAAGATGAATGGTTTGTTATTATTTTTAATCAATTCAAAACGTTTTTTTGGCTCATACCTTTTCAAATATAGTACAATCATGAACAATTGAACATGTAATTTCCAGGATTCTTAAAGTAATTGTGTGTGATACTGAAATATTCATCCACTGAGTCATTTCATTAGCACACCAGTGTAGTAGCTGAGTCACTAAACCTGGAGTCTGAGTGGAGTCTCCAGCCCCAGTGTTCAAGTCTAAGTCAAGGCAGAGCAACCAAAGAATAATAAGTCGAGTCCACATTACCCGAGTCAGTCATCAAAGTCTACATTAAACACAGATTCTCTAAATTTTATATTCCAGACTATCTAACAGTGTGTGGCATCATCATATTGCTCAGCATTTTGATACATAAAAATAATTTTTAATTAACACAGAGTGTGTGGTTGATGGAAGTGTGCCAGATACAGCATGGTGCGGGCGGACTGGTTTTAATACCAGTATCTTATGCCAAATTTATATGGCCTATTACAAAAAAAAAAAACAAAAAGCTCAACTCATGATCTCCATTTTCTGAGTCTGAATGCAGTCAATGCTTGAGTCCAAGTTGAGTCACAAGTCCTGAAAAGCTGGACTTGAGTCAGACTCAAGTCCGAGTCCTGGACTCGAGTACTACAATACTGTAGTCCACAGTATGTGATGAGTCATGAAGTTACACATGAAGCTATGAATATCTAGGGAGAAGCGGGAAGTGCCATGGTTGCTCTTACTTTGAAATGTAGATGAAATGATTTAATGGATCATCATTCCAGCTACATTTTGCCAGAGGATAACTGATTTTGGGAAACATTAAGGTAATGTCCATAAACTCTGCAGCTTCCTGACAGTGAGATCTTCATTTAATAGTGAAGTCAAATCAGCAGAGGTCAAGCTCATTGACTGCCTCTGCTTGTCTTTATTCCCACCCAGCCAGATCCAAGGTGAGAATGCCTAACATAGGTCTCCACGGCCCTTTTATAGGCAAGCCGAACTCCAGAATAGAGTAACATGAGACAAGATGAATTAATTTGTTTGCCTGGAAAGGTAAGCTGCAAGAAGCACTCAATTATTCAGTGTTTGTAACAGACGGTATATCAGTGAGTGAACACACACAGCTGAAGAATAGGCCCTGCCAAAACAAAACAAAGCAAAAAAAAAAAAAAAAAAAAGAAAACAAAAAGACCCCAGGTGTATTAATATTGTAATAGGATCACTGGAAATTCTGCAGTCTCTGTTGTCTCAGCCATAATAATTTGGCACTGAGAAATTCAAATATAAATTTTCAGCCTTAAGTTATGTGCTGTTGATATTTGTCTTTGCAAAACACTGACAGTTTCACGACTTGAATTTGACATTTGACTAATAGCCATATAAACAGTTCTCTCCTATTCATGCATTATTTATGGGCCTGTAACAGAGGATGCCAGTTTGAGGCTTTTTAAAGATGCCTGTTACAAAAGATAAGACAGTTATTGCACTAGAGGAACCCTGGCTCACCTGTCAGGGGGACCCAGCCATTGTTGGAAGTGTTTGTGAAAACAAGAGTCCCTTTGATTTTGGGAGTAGGTACTCTCATTGGGTGAATAATAGGAAACTACAGCTGGGGTGTTGGTATAAAGATGTTTTTGATAATTAGGTATAAAACTCTTCAGACTGGAGATGTATTTCTTCATTTTGTTATGCCAGTCAGATATGCAGACATATTTAAAGCCTCAGTAACAACCCTAACTCGATTGCTGTACTGCCATCTCACCCTTTCTGCACTATTGCTGCAATTGACCTATGTTCTCCCACCTGCTATAACAGTGGCAGAGGGCAAAAGGCATACACACACCCTATAAGGTGCATGTGCACACAAACACATGCATGCACAAACTCGTACACGCACAGAGGCATATTTCATTACATCCTCCTGATAGTCCAGCCAGTGGGTGTTGCAAGAGGAGGAGGGAAGGAGAGCAAGACAGTGAGCTTGAGCTTTGGAGAGAGAGAGAGAGGGAGAGAGAGACAGGACAAGGACAGGCAGAGAGCCAGAGCCAGTATTATAGAGAAGGAGAGCACGAACACTTAACAAGACAACAGGAGATACTCGTGGGAACACCAGCTCACTGGAAAAATAGAAGCAGAGATACAGAAACAGAACAGGGGAGCTGGGGTGCAAGACAGACGTGTCAGAGAGGGTGTGGGTCTGTGTGTGTGTGTGTGTGTGTGTGTGTGATACAGCTCAGTGTGTTTCCACGGTTCTCCTAAGGCCGTGGCAGCCATGGCGTCAGAGCCCAGCACCCAGTCCAGGGTGATGTTCCAGGCAAAGGCTAAAACAGAGGAGCCAGCGCATCGCAAGCTGGGCAAGCTGACAGTCAAATACAACCGCAAGGACCTGCAGAAGAGGCTGGATATTGAAGAGTGGATCGATGGGCAGCTGCACCTGTTGTTTGACTGTGAGGTAGGGGAAGGCACACACACATATACACACGCACACTAACATTCAGATACACACTGTTGGGTGCCTGAGGAGGAGAAGTTAGCATGGAAGGCAATGACCTATTCATAGGTGCTTGCTGTGGGTGAGAAATTACAGCAACCTTATAAAGGAGTAAGTGGGAGGAAAGTAGCTGTGCTTCATGGTCACACTTTCTGGCACAGAAGCCATCAAGTGTCATCAACCTGACTGCAGTATCAGCTGTGTGGTGCACACAGTGGAGTTCTATCATTATAAGATCATTTTGCAAGGTTCGAATCTCGGTACCTGCAGTCCACATGTCAAAGTGTCCTTGGACAAGACACTGAACCCCCCCGTTGCCCCCGATGGTTGGAGCCATCGGTTGAGGTGGCGCCGCAGATGGCTGCCTCAGAAACAAATTCCTTGTGTGTAACATACTTGGCCAATAAAGGTGGTTATCCTTATGTTTGAAGTCATAGGAAGCATTTAAGGGCATGTTGCAACTATGATGACACAACACCAATGTCACTCTAAACATATGGTTGTCACATGCCTCCAAATATAGGCAATTAGAAGATGGTTTCATACAGTGTGAAGCAGAATAGCAAAGATTCTATAGGATCTGCAGCAGAATGGCTGAGGGGGAACAGAGTCAGAGCACAGGAGCATTATCACTGTGATAAAGTAGTAAAGTGCTTGGAAAAGTAATAACAATAAAAGCTAATGACAGAAGAATAGAAGATGTTTTATACTAAATACACTTTAAATACTGCATGCTAATATGGTGCCATCCAGGACATTCAGGACCTGTGGGTGTCCTGTCTCTTTGTTTGCACACACATTCTTGTGAACACAGTCACTCAATTACTATGTATGAACTACATACTTTCAGAACCTTGAAGGATAAATAACCATACAGAAAACCTTTTCTAAACTTGCTTTAAGATATAAGGTTGTTTTTATTAACAGTGCATACAGGAGTTATGTCATGTATACTATATATGTGGCTATTATGTCTATAGAGCGCCTCATTGCATAGATGGCTATGTTTGTATTTGAATATATGCAGGCTATTACAGCAAGACATCAGTCAGCTCTCTCTCTCACACACACACAGAGCAACAAAACCTTCAAAACTCCACTCCTGTAGAGTGGGATATAATCCAATTATGTCAGAGGCTCCATATTGATTTGCTTGGCATCCTCTGAGGGGAAACCATGGTAACAGATGTCTCATCGCCCACAATATGGCACAGTGGAATTAGGGGTGTCTGTTAAGGAGCATGTTGATGCAGATCAGATGACAACAACACCTCCATTTCATGCCGGAAAACACACAGACAAAGTCGTTCTTATTTCATTCTGAAACCACATGCAGACCTTTGGCTATAGATAACCCATAGCTACCTCTCGGTCTGGAACAGTCAAGGAGCCCTATGCATATGGTACATAATGATGCTGCAGAGCATGAGCATGTACCCACATCCATTTGACAGACGGACTGAAATAGAAGTTGTTTTTTTTACAGTTAAACTATAACAAACATCTCCAGTTATCTTTGCTCACCTGTATCAAAACCAGTGGATAGGCAGGGTTAAACCTGGCTGGTTCTAATTTATAACACTTTGGCCACAGCCAAGTGCTATAGGCATTTTTAATATTGTGCTGCCATTTTCCTCATCACAATATTTATTTTATGAGCTTTTACATTCAAAGTGTTCTTCCCCATAAAAATATATGGTAATATGCTTGTAAAGCACAGGGTAGAATAAATCAAATTAGTGGAAACCAGGGTGTGGATTAAAAAAAAATTCAGATCTGAAATCTGTCTCTAGTCTTTTGATCTTGTCCCAGAAACATACAATTATGGTGCCATTCATTTTCTGGTTCTAACATAATCTAACCCTTTGTGCAGTACACATACAATGTGGATATTCTCTAGCTATAAGGACAGGATCTTTATATGACTGATGATGAAAGACAGTAAAAACATTAGAAATTTCTTTGAATCAATCATGATAATACCTGAAGTTACCTGATGTCCCTCCTCTGTGGAATTTGCCTGAAAATAATCTACATCCACATGAAAATTAAGACTTTGCTTCCTAGTTGAATATTTGCATTAGCCACTAGTTATGGCTTGTCTATGTGCACCGACTGGTACAATGAATTTTGCATGGGCTCAGGGGAAGGTTACTCTGTTGGTTCTCCAAGTCTTCCATGTGGAAGCATTTACCATCAGTCCCTTGTGTCACCACCTGAATTATTTAGCCACATCTCTAATTCATACAAGTGCTGCCTTGGCCTGGTGCGGCCACCTTTTCTTTGCAAACTTCACACCTTTTGGGAAATGGAAAGCTGAAAAAAAGTGAAAAACTGTTCTTGAACATGATGAGCAATGATTAGGTTTCCTGGGCACAGTTTCCTTTGGAATTGAGCTGTAAACAGTGTAAGTCTAACAAAAACCTTTACAAAAAACTTTCTGTTAAGGGAAATATGCTCATTACCTCTCTGGTTGAAATGAAAACAACTGACCACCAACAGCCAGTTAGTTGGAAACTAGACTGGAAACAGGGGGAAACACCTAGCTTTGTTAAAATCCCTCCACCAGTGCCCCATGCTATATTTTGATCACTGGCAGTTTTCCTGTCTCCAGTTTATATGCAAAGCTATGCTAGGCCAACCTGGCTGTAGCTTTATACTGTATTTAGCTACAATATATTTAGTGTACAGGTGTGAAACTGTGTTAAGAAGTTAACATGACTCAGAAAGTACTTGTCTTTCTATTTAGTAAACTAATTAACAAAGTGTTCCTCTTTAAAATAAAAAATAAAACTACCATAGTACTGGTGCAACAAGACAACACCTAATACATATCAAAAAAGGATTAAGAACACTTGCTGCTACTCTGAACCCCCAGTTGCTCCTGGTGATAACATCGGTGTGTGAGCATTTGTGAGTGTGAATGTGTGAATGGCCAAGTAGCGTGAAAGCGCTTTGAGTGTGCTGCAATGCATAGAAAAGCGCTATACAAGTATAAGACCGTTTACATGAGAATGATGTAACTTTTCTGATTCTGAATTATAAATTCTAATGGAGGTCAGTGAATCTGGAAAAAGTCCCATGGCTTATTTAGACTGCATCTGGACTGCTGTTGGAAACAGAAGAACCACTTTGGTATTAGTGCCAAAATTTGTTTTAGCTCCAATATATTGCTTTTAACTTCAAAAAGTGCTGCTGAGACATTTTTGCACAGAGGCCTCATTAAAATGCTATTTTCCTCTGACAATGAAGGTAACTTTCAACAAGCTGAATATTGCGACTGTGCACACTATTAAAATACTGAAAAGTTACTGGAAGGGTCGTATCACATTTCTTCATGATAAATGTGCATGTTCCTCTCAGCGCAGTGAAAATGTCTCTCATTGATATTCAGTAGAGCTCTGTGTGCTCCTGAAGTTACAGGGCAGACTAAGGAGGTTTAAAAGCAGTGTAAATAAAGGAATAGTCTCTTTTTATACAGGTTTTTGTTTTGGCATTTACTCTTCATGTATTTTGTTAACAAAACAGTAGGTTTTTAAAACAACCATTTAAAGACACTACTACTAGTTTTATACCCTCTGTCTGAATCACGAATGAATCAAGCCTTTTGCAGGCAAAATTAAGAAAACAATGCTTCACTGCTAAAATGTAGTTTACATATGCAATTCATGAACAATGAGTATGGAAGAGGGGTAGACTTAGGATTCTGCACTATATTCTAAACACAAAACACCTAGAAATACTTGGACTAACTCTGTTAAAGCACAAAACAAGAACTGAATGACCATCAAAAAGTTTAACACATTACAGCTGGTACAGCAAAGCCCACACAGCACAAAAATGTACAGCACGGAACAAAAGAAAAGAAAAACAAGAGTTCAGCCCTGCATCCATCCTGCAGACATCAGCAGGCCCAAACTGACAGCCTGTATGAGTTAGAGTGGGCACCAGGGACTCTGAAGGTGGGCCCATCTATTCTGCCGCTCAGCACTTCCACATTGATTAGTTTGCTCTTCATCCAGAAAGCTGTACAAGCCCCATCCTCACCAGTCATGAAAACTCCTCAACTGGAAAATATTCATCTTAAAAAGAGGCCCCACTTGTCAAATATGAGTGTACACCTGCTGACTCTAGACATCCCTGTGTTCAGGATTCCTCCAGTGAGCAACACTGACAATGCAGTTGAAAGGTGTGGATTAGACCCCATGATATGAATTGATTACTTTGCTATATTTGCTCCGCGTAACTGGAGACTTTGTGCTCTTTATATAGAAATCTCTATATGAGGTTGGCATTAATCTTTCAATGTGCTGCCAGCCATTGTCTAGTTAATGGTTATATTTTAGAAAGAAAGAAAAAAAAACCTCAGTTCACTATATTAAAGTTAATGCAGCACTTGGGTTTGTATCTTATTTCAGTTATATACAACATGAGTCTGAGATGAATGTATCCACTGTAAAACTGGAAAGAGCTCTCAGTAATGGCTGAGCTAAATGCCAGCAGGGTAAACCATCCGTGAAATCTGATGGTTGCATGCAGCAAGTATGGCCTCCTGGAACACTGGTGCCTTCATGCCTCAGAGCCTTTCAGCACCGCACACCAGTTGCATCATTATGAGTAATTATTTGGGAAGAAACAGTATTTATCTTTATTTCTACAAAGTTACCAACAGTACTAATTCAGAAGAAGAAGTAAAAGTACAGTCAGTTCAGAAAGTATTCAAACTTTATTGTGCAGTACATTTAATTTTAAATTGATATAATGATCTTATGGAGTCATCAATTTAAAACTTAACAATAAACAGCTTACATACTACTGCATCTTACACTCTTCTCCTCCTGAATAACTGCTCAGTCATGTGGACAGTCTTACCACTGTGTGTCAAAGGATGGAAAGAAACTCATTATGCAATGTCTGCAAGAGCTTTGTGGCATACAAAAATAATAATGTGGGCAATATAGTAATAGAGGTCTCTAACTTTTATTTCTCTCTTCACTTAAAGGAAGAAGACATTCCAGAGTTAGAGATAGACATAGATGAGCTACTGGAGCTGTCAGATGAGGGACAAAGATCCCGGCTGATGGTAAGGCTCAGCAAATTACAACGGCTATTTATTTAAGCATTCAATCATTTGTTGCTTAATGGGACTGGTACCAAAAGACTATAATTCTGTAAATAAAGGACAACTTGAGTCCCAACAACAACATTTTACCACCCAGTTCCTAACTGACACCCACTATTTGCTTTGTGGGGTTAATAGCTTAACAAGCCCTTGACCCTTGCTGTAATGCAACATTGCAATGTTTGCAGTGAGAAAGCGATGCCAAGTGAGAATATTTCTGTTTTTTCTTAGGAGTTGTTGCCATTAGCAGAGAAATGTACACATATATATGTATATAACGTCTTTACTGTTGTCTGAGAAAAAAAACCTTTCTCCATCTCCCCATAGGATTTTATCAGCGGGCTACTCTACAGGATAAAGGGTCTACGTAAAATGTCAGGTCCCTTGAAGAAATAATCACAGGTCAAATAAAGAACTGAGACAATGAGGAACCTCCTCTCTTCCCATCACCTGTGCATTAACTGTTTGGATGCCTGTATGTGCAGTTCACATGCCAGCAGGACTCTCTTCCTACCATCTGCCCTCTTTTGGGGTCAGCATCAGTCCAACACGAGAGCAGTTGGGTTTTGAATGGATTTTTTTTTTTTTATATTATGATTTCACTTTAATTTATGGACTGCTACAACAGTTTGTCTCCCTTAAACATACCAATAGTGCACATGAATATTCCTGTACATTTTCAGTTGCCTATTTATGTACATAAATACTTCTGCTCCAATAACAATGCTGTATGGTCAAAATAAAATGGAACATTTTCAACAAGTCTTTTCTGAATTATCAACAGGGTTACCTGTAAGTTTCAACAAAGTGATGGACCAACCATCAGGTGTTCATTCCGCACACATACATAAATACTGACATGTTGATTAAACCCATCCACTTACTGCACTAATTGAACTACTGTCGGCAGCTGGTCTGTAGTACTACTCTAAAACACCTGTTTGCATTTAATAATGACAATGCCCGACTGTTCAGACTTTACTACAGGATTGTTGTTCCAGAATACACGGTTCTGTTTTCTAACATTAACGTTACATTTTCTAAAGAGTGACTGAAACAAAGGACACATGTCAAGTCCAGGGGTAAACACAATGAAATCAACAGCAGGAAGGGCCATTAAGTATGCATCCATTATTCTCATCCATTTCCTGTATGTGGTGTGTGTACAACATGGCCAAACTCAGTAACGACCTCCATATAAACCTTAATGGAGCGAGGCCCCGGAGAAGAGAGTAATTATGGTTTTTCTTCAGTTAGCTAGACAGTAATGCACACTTATGAAACTGCACTCCGGCCTTCTCTCTGTCTTGTGGAGAGGGTCTCAGCTGAGGTCTCCATTATAGTAATTTCCTTGGTTCGCCCCAACTTCCATTCGTGCTTCTCTAATCCGGAGGTCATCCATACTCTAGCATTTCACTTCTGCCAGATGGAGGCATTTTTGTCACGTAGTGATATCTTTAATTAGAAAAAGACTGAAAAAAAAACAAACAAAAAAAAAAACACACTGTTCTCTCAAGAGATGTGACATAACACCTAGCACTTCTGCTTCCTTTGTAATGAAACTACACACAAGGACAAGAAAAGCAATACTCATGTGACTGCAAGAGTGACTGCGGTGTCTGCCAGAAGACAACAAAGCCCTCTGTAATCCTTTTATACTGACTTCTCGGTGCTTCTTCAGTCCTGAGCTGACGGCAGTCTTGGATTGTGCAGTACATCATTCCAGAAGAGCTCATGATATGTCAGCTCTGCTTTTCTGTATATGCTGTCAAAATTTTTAAAAAAATCAGATGATAAGTTCATAGTGTGCCTAAGATGAGCTTTTTTTTGTGTTTAGGAAGTAGGACAAGTGAAAAAAGTGTCTTATGGAGTTAAAGTTTAAGACATCTCCGTGCACAGAAATAACAGCTCTGCCTCTGCAAGATGTATGTACATCTATTTTTATACATTACATAAAAAATATGACCTATGTTTGACATTTTATACACATTTTCATTGCATTTACATTAAAGTTTGTCTACTCTTTACTTTACCATGAATGTTACCATGTTAGCCACTGTTTCCTTGTTTAATCTGCATCAATGTTTTTGCCATTACAGAAAGCAGATGCTGCTGTTTCCACAGTCCTCACAAATCCTTATTTATAGACACTTAAGATAAATTAGATAAGGTAAGCTAGTGGTTAAACTTGAGGAGTTTTGGCATGATTTGGGTAACAGGTGGTGTTTAAACCTTCTGAAACACCATTTTATTTGCAATAATGGCTCAATTAAGGCTAAAGCACAAATCTAATGACTGACCAGAGCCTGATAAAGCAAACATCTACGGTCTCACGATCACATCTTCCTCTTCTTCTTTGGTGCAGTGTAGTTAGTGGTGCAATGCTCCCCCCTCTCATATTTATCATGGCCTTCCCTGGGGAGATAACGGAGTGTGGATTGATAATTCATCATACTAAATACTTCATAGTCATGCTGCTTAACAGTATGGCAGCAGCCTGCCTATAATTTATCTGGGTCATGGTATGCATTCCAAATTACAGGCATCTTTCTTGGCCATCAGAGTGAAGATATCCATAAAAAGATCTACTCTGAGTGGAAAACCACAATTCCTATATTATATTTATTATGATCACTGTATATTATGTTACCTGAAGCAGCGGTTGCAGTAAAGATCTCCATCACAGGTATGACAGCGAAGTGTGGCATCTTGGTTACAGATGCAACACCATGGAAGCTCATCCTCGTCACTGTCTGATGGCTGATGTGCAACAGCACCTGGTGAAATGCTGCTCTTGGGTGCCGACGCCTGGGTCTTTACAAAACATCAGATCAACAAGGGATTAAAGGTCATTCTCTCTCATGGCTTGAGAAGTGTATACATTTGTTGTTGTTTATTACCAGTTTCTTTGACTTTTTTTTCTTTTCTGTGTTCCTCGGCCCCCTCTGTTCCAAAGGTATGTTGTAGCCACTGGCCTCATCTAATGCTGCTTCTTCTGAGAGCTGGAACAAACACGATACATACAGAAATTTCAGAACAACTTTCTCATTCACAATACAAATAACTAAAGGGTAAAACAGCAGCCCCCTGTGGCTGGCTCTACCATGATCTTTAAGCATGAAACATGTTTTCAGTAACAAATTTAGTATGTCACATTCATTCTCATCCACATTACAATATGAAGTTCATTTCATCAATCCTGGACAGGAGACCACAACTGTATCATCACTGTCACCCAATGCTAAGTAAATGCAATATTTTGAATTTCGAGAATTCATCTTTTACTCCTAAGTTTGACTAGTTTTTAAAATAACACATAATATTGCATAAATTTTTTTTTTTTATATAAAAGAGATTGTTGGATTGTAGGGGTAGGATAGTGGAATGCATGTGCATGTAGCAGGGGGTGGGGTGGGGGGGTTGTATTCTGTATGCTGACTGTATTTATGAATTTTTATAACTTACTGGTTTGTCATTACATGGTTGTATTTGCTACTTTTACTGTCAACCCGTTCTGTGTCTACCTGCCCTGGGTATGCAGATGGAAATGAGCTATTAGCTAGCTCTGGTGTAAGATGTCTTTTCTCACTGTATGAGATTGTGTTTTTACATGTGGTCCCTGATAAATATACTTTATAATAATAATAATTATTTTGCATTAAGTCCCACACCTGTTTTAACACTCTCCTTACAGCTTCTTCCTCAGTCTCTTCCTCACTGTCAGGATGCAGGAAGTCCGCCATAGTAACTACAAGTGACATGACAAACACAACAATGACATGTTTCTGACTGTTTTGTTGCAGCCACAGTGTTTACAGTGAGAGTCCTTATCACATTTTCTGACTGCCTGTTATAGAACTATGGATCACATATTAGGTTAGGAAAAATCTTTGTGTGTGATGTACCTTTTTCTGGGTCCTGCCCCTTCAGCTGAGCCAGTCTCTTGGCCATGTGGAGGATCTGATCCTGGGAATGGTGCTCCTTCCTCAGCTCCTCCATAGCCTCCTCTAGCACACGGGCCTTCTCAGCCTCCAGCTGCTTAACCTCACACTGGTTCTCCTCCAAATTCTCATCCAGTGTTCCACCCTCCCCCTTGTTGAGATCATTCATGCGGCCATCTACACTTGCAATGTTTGGGAGATCCACATAGTAACTGAACGAGCTGAGATTTGGTATCTGAAACTAGTGACATGATCTGTATTCTTTATTATGACTGTACAGGGCTCCAGACTGTGAGTGACCAGTCGCATTTTGTGACCAAATTTATTTAAGGTGCGGCTGACTTTTTTTCAACGGTCGCACTGTTTGTGAATGCAAAATAAACAGGTTATACACGAACGACCCCTCCCGCTGTAGAAATGGTGGACAGATGTAATGATCTCAATGATACTGTCATCGCAACATTTATCTGCAGGCCTCTCACTCGCCTGTCTCACAAAGGAGAGATTTCCAATCTATAAAATGTGTCGATCCACACTGACTCTGAGACACACAGGTCATTCCTGGACCTCTTTTTAACTCTTCCAAGTCAAATGTTTCTTTGGCACATTTGAAGTGTAATCGCCACAGACAGCTGCTTAACAGGTGGATAACTTGTTAGCCTATTTATAGTACTGTGAAAATGTATTTGGCCCCTTCCTGGTTTCTTATTTTTTCACACATTTGTCACACTTAAATGTTTCAGATCATCAAACAAATTTAAACATTAGACAAAGATACCCAAGTAAATATAAAATGTGATTTTTAAGTGATGATTTTATTTATTAAGGGAAAAAAAGCTATCTGAACCTACATGGCTCTATGTGAAAAAGTAATTGCACACTGGATGGTAGGATTATTTAAAGTAACTTGTGAAAACAGAGATTCCTTTGCATTATGTTGTAAAACAGAGATGGTGCCACCATCTGTGAGACTTGGTGACACCAGTGCCACTACTATGAAATGTTAGTCTGGAGCCCTGCTGTATAACACCATGATATAATGGATTATTGATTAGTAATTGAATGCTAGGAGGGATATCTTACTGCATTCAGGATTCAATAGTTGATCATCAATTGCAATTTCCTCTGTCATTTGAGTAATTAGATAGTTGGCTTGTTCAGTCTGAGTCCTGTTATCGGGAGGCCGGTGCACCTGTACAGATGAGCACATACAGTGGGTACGGAAAGTATTCAAACCCCCTTAAATTTTTCACTCTTTGTTATATTGCAGCCATATGCTAAAATCATATAAGTTCGTTTTTTTCCTCATTAATGTACACACAGCACCCCATATTGACAGAAAAACACAGAATTTTTGACATTTTTGCAGATTTATTAAAAAAGAAAAACTGAAATATCACATGGTCATAAGTATTCAGACCCTTTGCTCAGTATTTAGTAGAAGCACCTTTTGAGCTAATACAGCCATGAGTCTTTTCGGGAATGATGTGGCTGGGCCATTTAAGAACAGTCACGGAGTTGTTGTGAAGCCACTCCTTCGTTATTTTAGCTGTGTGCTTAGGGTCATTGTCTTGTTTGAAGGTGAACCTTCGGCCCAGTCTGAGGTCCTGAGCACTCTGGAGCAGGTTTTCGTCCAGGATATCCCTGTACTTGGCCGCATTCATCCTTCCCTCGATTGCAACCAGTCGTCCTGTCCCTGCAGCTGAAAAACACCCCCATAGCATGATGCTGCCACCACCATGCTTCACTGTTGGGACTGTATTGGACAGGTGATGAGCAGTGCCTGGTTTTCTCCACACATACCGCTTAGAATTAAGGCCAAAAAGTTCTATCTTGGTCTCATCAGACCAGAGAATCTTATTTCTCACCATCTTGGAGTCCTTCAGGTGTTTTTTAGCAAACTCCATGCAGGCTTTCATGTGTCTTGCACTGAGGAGAGGCTTCCGTCGGGGCACTCTGCCCTAAAGCCCCGACTGGTGGAGGGCTGCAGTGATGGTTGACTTTTTACAACTTTCTCCCATCTCCCGACTGCATCTCTGGAGCTCAGCCACAGTCATCTTTGGGTTCTTCTGTACCTCTCTCACCAAGGCTCTTCTCCCCCGATAGCTCAGTTTGGCCGGACGGCCAGCTCTAGGAAGGGTTCTGGTCGTCCCAAACGTCTTCCATTTAAGGATTATGGAGGCCACTGTGCTCTTTGGAACCTTAAGTGCAGCAGAAATTTTTTTGTAACCTTGGCCAGATCTGTGCCTTGCCACAATTCTGTCTGAGCTCTTCAGGCAGTTCCTTTGACCTCATGATTCTCATTTGCTCTGACATGCACTGTGAGCTGTAGGGTCTTATGTAGACAGGTGTGTGGCTTTCCTAATCACGTCCAATCAGTATAATCAAACACAGTTGGACTCAAATGAAGGTGTAGAACCATCTCAGGGATGATCAGAAGAAATGGACAGCGCCTAAGTTAAATATATGAGTGTCACAGCAAAGGGTCTGAATACTTATGACCATGTGATATTTCAGTTTTTCTTTTTTAATAAATCTGCAAAAATGTCAAAAATTCTGTGTTTTTCTGTCAATATGGGGTGCTGGGTGTACATTAATGAGGAAAAAAATGAACTTAAATGATTTTAGCATATGGCTGCAATATAACAAAGAGTGAAAAATTTAAGGGGGTCTGAATACTTTCCGTACCCACTGTACAGTTTTTGCTGATGAGTAATTAACATGAAACCAAAATATTTTGTTTTTTGTAAATCAAACACTTTAACCTGTCACTGAGATGTACTGTAAGGCCCAAATCATTACAAACAAGTAGGTAGGGGCTTAGCTTACAGGTCGACAAGCTTGAGATGGTAGTGGTTGACCCCGTAGAGCTGCCAGGCGGTCCTCCATCTCCTGTGCAGAAGGTGGTAGTTGGCTGGAAGCTTTCAAAGCAGCAAGGCGAGACTCAAGCTCTTTTTCAGAGGGTACAGACTCTGAAGAGGCAAAATGCTCGTAACAGCTTTGGCAAGAAGTAATTATATGATTAAAGTATTTGCCAGATGAAGCCAAAATGGCAGTTGATAAAAATCTAAATTCCTTACTTGGTGCAGTGTCCTCCTTGAGCTTTTGAAGCCTTTCAGTAATAGCCTGGTCTTCTTTACTCAGGCCTTTGGCTGGTAGATGACCTGCTTTGCTGTTTCTACTGCCTCCATGTGCAAGAGGCTGTGCTGACTGTCCCTGCTGTTTGGCCTCAAGTGCAGCAACCCGTCTATGAAAGAAAGATGAACTTTAGATATCAGAAAACTGATCTGTTGCCAAAGTATACATTTTAAAATATGATTAAATACTGACTTTTTGTAAAGTTCAGGAGGAGACCATCTTCCAGCACTGTTTTGAGACCCCTGACTAAAAATTAAGAAGCAAAGATAAGCAAGACACTTTGAGGCTTTAGTTTCTGTTCTTCTGCAGGGTTTGACCTTTACCTTGTCAGATTACCATGGCACTGCCTGCACACCTTCTGCTGGGTGTTGCCACAGCGAGGCACCACAGCACTGAAAGTCAAACAACTGGAGCAGAAGGAATGGCCGCAGTTCTTACAGCCCAGCTGTGGAAACACAGCTACGTAAATAACACTGTTTAGTTTCCTTGCAGTGTGTATATCTATAATGTTAATATTAGCAAGCAAGACGATACCTCCTTTTTGAAGAGACTGAACTTTGATGCACAACAAAAACACCGACTGTCCATATCGACACGGAAGAGAGTCGTGAAACAGGCGATTAGAATTTGGCCGTTATTGCTATTACGGGCAAATATTTACAAAAAAAACAGGCTCAATGAACCATAATTTAACAGCTATTTGTCTACCTTTAACCTTTCAATGTTGCGATAATCAAAACAGGAAACATTCCGGAAAATGCTCCGTGACGTCAGATTTCGTTTCCTGTTTCTAATTCATCCAATCAGCGTTTTCAAAGTTGTCTCGCGGTCCGTATTCAAAACGCTAAGTTGACCGTTTAACAGTGATCCTGCTGTAGGTTTTTGGCTGTAACAACAGACAAAGAAGGCTTCTAAGTGGTATGAAAATGGCAGTTTATTAGATCTTAAGTTTTGTTTTATTATATGTGAATGGTAAAATTCGCTAATATTGTGAAAATGACAACAATGATTACGCTAAAGCTAATGTTAGCTAGCTAGTGGTTCCTATACATAATATCTTTACTAACGTAAGTAACCTAGTTAGAACACTGGGAATATCACAGGTGTGCTTCAGTCAAGTATGTTATTATGTAGTTAATTACATCTCCTTATTGCCCATATGTGCTATGATTTCTATGACTTGACACCTATTCAGTGTGCACACTCAAACACCATCTTAAGCTTTATGTTAATAGTAATATGATTATGATAGGCTGAGTATAATGAACTACATTTAATCAGCCATAGTTAAAGAATGCTGTAAGAAATGAAAAGTCACGTTACATTGCATGTTAAAATGTAACATTAAGGCCGGAAATTCTCCAGTTAAATATTCGGTCTACAGTCTATTAAATATATTAAATCTAAAACAAATGTATGTATATTAAGTATATCTATATTATTATTTTCAGTGATCCACACTGTAGATGAGAACAATTGCACATAAACAAATCTAATAGCACAGACATGCTTGTGTCTCTCTGTAGGCATCTAGTTGTCCTAAATTCCATAATGGCAGAGGGAGGAGATGTGGAATGGGAGCTAAGCAAAGAAAACATCCAGCCGCTGCGGCGCGGCAGAGCCATATCAGCCTTACACCAAGCGCTCAGTCAACAGCAGGATGGACCCAACTCTGTCATCAACCAGCAGAGACAGTATGGATGAGCTTTAAATAAAATCACATACGTATCGGGTAGTAGCACTTCCTGTTGAGTACTTTTTACCAGCAGTTCTTACACGATAATGTAGGATTTATGTGTTTCTGCAGGGCCTTTGAATCAGAACTGAGAATATATGATGGAGACGATCCACTTGATGTTTGGGATCGGTATATAAAGTGGACAGAGCAAACCTTCCCTCAGGGAGGAAAGGAGAGCAACCTCATCACACTGCTGGAACAGGTTGTGACCAGATTCACAGAAGAAAAGAAATATCACAACGATCCTCGCTATGTTGACCTCTGGATAAAATTTGTACGTGCAGTACTTTCACCTCTGGCTAATTTAGCTACTTTGACAAAGTAATGCAGCAGTAATAACATTTGCCACACGTGTTTTTTGTGTCATTAGGCAGAGAATTGCCCGGAGCCCTTGGACATTTACAGGTACATGCAAACGCAGGGGATAGGAGTGACACAGGCATCCTTCTACATTGCTTGGTCTGATGAGTATGAGAATCAAGGCAACTGTCTTAAAGCAGACCTGGTCTACCAAGAAGGACTCAAGAAGTGTGCTGAGCCTTGTGATAAGCTCCTGCAATTTCACAAGTATGGATCAATGCAGTACAGTTTGAGATAAGGATCTGAGTTTGTAAGGGTATATTTTCCTGCTTTTAATAGGTATATCATAGTCACAATTTTATTATTATTTATAGGGCTCTGCAGGCACGTGTGTCTCGACAGGTGATGATGAATGTGGAGGAGGATGATAGCGATGACGAGCACAAACAACCTGAGAGAGTTTCTCTAGCCAACCTCAAACACAGAGGAAAGAAAAAGGCCATCGTCCCTGTCAACAGAACTGGGGCTGCAATCAAAAGTAAGAGCATCATAAACATTCAAATGTGTGAAATATTCAGCTGACACTTTAAATTCTCCATCACCTTTCTATATTTTTAATATCAGTATTATATTTGCAAAAGATGTTCAATTTCAGTGTTTGCTGCATTTGTGGACAGGTGTTTCTGGAGGCCTGCCATCACGCGGTGCCCCTGTACATGGCAGTACTTCAAACAGTCGTTTACTAATCTTTGATGAGAACAAGACTCAAAGTGCTGGTCCATCAGAGCCCAAGTTGGAGGTGTGGATGGCTCCTCCCACCTCCAGAACAAAGGAGAATGAGCAGAGATCTGAAAAATGGTGTGATGTGAAGGTATGAGATGAACAAACAGAGCATTAGTTGATCTAAAAATGTGTTATGTAACCTGCTGCTGTCAAGTTAATATTTGTATGTACATCCTAGGTGCCCCTGAAGTCTAAATTTGGACACACTGTTATGGCTCCACCACCTGTCAAACCCACTTTCCAACCATTTGTTGAGTCAGACCAGCCTCCAACAATGTGAGTGACTATAAGGACCTGCAGTTTTTGCTTTTATTACTTAACATAACATTTAATTTACACAATAGATTCAGGTTGTCGATGATGAGAAGGCATCATATTCCTAAAACCGATGAATGGATTATTCTAAAATTAGATAATTACGTTCTGTTACAGTCTCTATGTTTTGCAGTTTCTCTGTTTCATATCATTGTAAATTAAAGAAGAGTCCAATTTTTCCAGGTTATGATTGTGATACAAATACATTATTCTTCCCCTTCATCAGGACTCCATGTAAGATCAACCCAACAGTGAACACAGTTTTGACAGCACGTAAGCCCTGCAGAGAAGAGACCCCTCTAAAAAGACTACAGGAGCACCATCAGCAGCAGAAGGAGACAGAATCAGGAAAACCACAAGAGCAGAGCATGTACTGTAAAGAGCTGCTGCTCAGTGGCGCCACTGAATTCTGCTTTGAAGAACTGCGTGCTGAACGCTACTTCAAAAAGCTAGTACATGAATCTCAGGAGGAGGTTAAAGATCAAAAGGATCAGGCTAGTGCCAGTGTTTCAAACTGATCATCTAAAAAGATAAATAGTTTGATGGTTCTTTTTAATGAATTTTTACCTTCATTTTCACAAGAGTGTCATGTAGTTACTTTCATGTGTTTTAGTGTAATTCTTCTCTAAATATTTTTGTTCACAGAGGTCCAACTACTCAAAGATTTTTAGATGTCATTTTAACCAAAGATGGTGTTTTAGTTGCGTTAAGTCATTAAAAATTCAAAGGGAGGGCCGAGTAATGTAAAGGCAGAAATACTCCCCCTAGTTATTCCTAATTTCACTCTTAATAATTCATTTATCAGTTTTTCTCAGTTGTATTGTTAAGAACGGTGGTTTTTGTCTGTGCTGTTTTTTCTTGTTTTATTTTGAGCAGATTTTTCTGTACAATTCCAACATAGTTGGAGGAGGCCTTCAGCAACTGGGCTGAGTAATAGGTCAATTGAAGACTGTATGTCATTGATGTTCAGTAAAGTTTTTAAAATGTCTGGCTGATGGCTAGTGGGATTGCGATATTTTCTTTTGTTTGAGACAGTAAAGCTGTAGTAGTAGACAGTAATGTGCTGTCTGCAGAGAGTGTGTGAGGGAAAACATGGATTGCAATCCTTGTAATAGTGTTTGGATTACTAATAAGCTGCAAGAGTAATTTAGTAGTGACTGTAGTTGCTGCAGTTGTGAAGAGTCAGCACTGGTTGGTAATAGTAAAAACAGAACAGCAACAGACTGCATTTAAATGGTCATAAATGTCATTATTATTGCTTCTTACTGTAATGAAGTGACTTAATTTAACTCTCCCTGCATGGGACACTTGCTCTAGCCCTTAGCATATCTTGTTTTCAGATGGCCAAATTTTAATCATTGTACGGAGAGCTGACCCAGAAGCTCGCTGATTAAAGTGACAGGAGTAAACCTAATCTGCTGTGATGATGGGATCCACTTCACACACACTGGCAGGGCAGACTTTGATGAATGGCTGGAAGATAGGTAGTTGGCTCATTAGCAAGTGAAATCCACCCTTTGCAGTTATGGGCAGAGTAGTCTCCAAGAGGCACTACCTGATGTGCTAGGGCACAGGGTGTTACTGCTTTTACATGAGAGTGGAGCACTGGCGGAGCAGACTTTAATCTCATACTGGAAATATGATACTAGCAGCCAAGAGCCTCCCAACTGGCAAGTTAACAAACTGTCTTCTTTATATTTTGGCTTAGCACCGAGAGCAGCTGAAACTCGGTGATAAATGATGCAACATTTTACACTACCCTCATAATAACACAGCACAAACAAATCATAATGCATCGTCTATGGCTCACTATTTGGCAGCACTTATTAAAAGCTTATCCCATGAAAGCAAGCAGCCACTGACTCCAATTGCACTTCAGACAGAAAATCCATAGCTTTCTTTTACTGCAGTGGAGAGATGGGAAAAGCCAGCTACCCTAATGCTCTTTGGACAGACCCTCAGAGAAGAGCTTTTGTCCAGCACTGTTACTTTGATAGACAAAACACTCAGTCTCTGTGTAGGCCATGTTGTACAGTCAGGGCTCTTAACCTGTTTGAATGCACCAGTTAATAAAAGGTTCTCAGTCTAAGAAGCACCGAGGTGAACTGCCCTGGGCTTCTCAGGCACAGAAACAGGCCTGTGAAACTGCAGCAGCAAACAGTCCAATGCCTTCTGCAGTGTTATTACTGTGGAGACTGACATCAGCCAGAAGAGAATGAAAGGTTAGTCATGATACACACAGGAGCTCAACATTTGGGCTTACTATGTCATAGTTATTGTCTTAGTTGTTTTAAATGTTAACTTATTATCTTGTGATTCTGAAATACAAATTTATAATTTCCACTTACTTTCCAATACTTTGACCCACTACCTTATATTTTTAACTTAGTGAAAATCACTTACAATAATTTTGACTAAATATGTCATAAAATGACTTAGTATGTCAAAATTATGACTTGCTATCTAATAATTTTGGCTTAGTGAGTCATAATATATAAATTGATTTAATAAGTCAGCTTTGACCTATATAAGTGAAAATGGTGATGTAGTTTCTTATAATCTAGAATTTTAAGTAAGTAAGGTTTGACTTGGTATATAACAAAAATAATAATTATTTCGATGAATAATTTTGACTTTATATATATATTCATATTTGTGGCTTTTTTATGTTATAATTGTGACTCACAGCAACCTGCATATTTATATGTCCATTACTTGTAATTTGAATCCATAGTCTTTTGTATATTGTACATTACCCTACATATCCTACTGTAAATATCAATTGTACATATCCATCGGTAAATTACTTCCGACTGTAAAAACTGTAGATACTGTAGATACTGTAGACCCTGCGCACTCTTCACTGCTGTTATTGCACTTCTGGTTAGATGCTAAACTGCATTTTGTCGCACTTGTACATGGGTAATGGCAATAAAGTTGATCTAATCTAATCTAATCTAAAAGGGTGGGTACTGTTTTCAGGATCTGCCTCAAGCAAAGATAAATAAATGTAAATAATCCCAGGGATTATTTACATTTTGTTACAGTGACTCTCCATTGTGTCTTAAAAAATGTATAACAAAGGCGACATACAATGAATGAATTCTGGACAAGAGGAACATATGTTTTCTGTAGAAAAGTGCAAAAATCGTGTATTTGCTGCTTTGTTCAAACTGCTGTGATGCAGTACACATCATGAAAACAAGTGCAAGTATTTCATAAACTGACCTGTCCAGCTGTCCTTTATATTGGACACACAGAGGTAAGTGTAAGTATATAAACAGCTTAGCTAAAATAGACTGAAGAAACAGGACTGTTTTGAGATAGCCACCATATTTCTGCCTGGGAAAACATCTATTAGAAAAATGGTTTATTTTCGCCCACAGCTCAGAGCTCAAAAGAAATCAGGAAAACTAAAGTCTCAGAGGCAGTAAAATATAGCAATGCCAAGAAATATCAGTGACAGTAATGCTAACAAGCAAGAGTAAAAGAGCCATACCCCTCAACAGGCAAATCTGTCATTATTATGCAGATTACATTCAGTGGAGCCTTTTTCACTTGAGATAGCTCATTATTTATGTCTGTTGCATTGCCTTTTCAAGCATCTCTCATATCAGTGCACCATGTATTACATGGATTCCCTGAATCTGGCTCACTCTGCAAACAATTTCTGAATGACTTGACCCTAATACATTTTCCTGCATTGGTTCTGGTCTTAGCTACTGTATGAATTATTCAGGAAATGACTGTGGTGAAAAGAGAATGGAAGGTTTTAGTCAAAATCGTGAGCATGCTGGACTGGGGCAGTGTTGAAACTTCAGCTTCTCGTGCCTTCATCCCCAGAGAATTTTGGGTCACAGTGATCTCAAAAGAGATTGAGGAGGATTGCACCCTTTACAGAAAAAGCCTCTCACTATGCCCCTCCTTCACACAGACACACACAAACAACAACCCCTTCTGCCATCTCTGGCCCTGTCATTCTATAGATAATGTATTTGACTGAACAGCAACACCCACATGTTCTTATGTCACTCACATTACTTGTAAATGAGACGGGGGGTATCCCAGGTGATGAGGTGAAGAAGAGCTCTCCTTTCCTTCCAGTCACTGGAAACCAGTTTAAAAACACACGCAGACACATGCACAAGCTGCTATCAATTCTTTTGCAGCCCAATGAGAGAGTGGGAGGAGGCAGAGAAGGAGGGAAGTGATAAAGAGAGAGGGAGAGAGAGGGAGGAGGGAGTGTGTGTATGAGTGAGCCAGAGCAGAGGGGGTGGGGGGTTGGGGGGTGGTGGAAGGAGCTCTATGGTGCCGCAAAATCCTCTCCTCCTGGATGCTGCCTTTCCTCTTCATGGCTTTGTCCCTCCTTTGTACTGCCACCCTGCGTCCTCGGGAGCAGGCACTCGTACACTGACCAGAGCTCAGCCATGGACCTGAGGGGTGAATCAGCCCTAACAAAGAGCCTTTGAGATGGCAATGTGTGCTTCTGCCTGGAGGGAGGAACGCATCAGGCTTTCCCAGGCAAGCGGCAGCCTGCAGTGTGCGCTTGCTTGAGAGCCAGCCCTCCTCGTTGTTGCGTGTATGAAAGAGAGTATGCCCGTGTGTGAGTGGATGTGAGTAAGCAGTGTATACCAGTGTATGTGAGTGTGGATGTGCGCACTTCCATTTCCTTCCTGGAGGAGAGAAGCTCTCCTCTTCACTGGGCAGCAAGGTAAGAGGGATGAGTGATTTTTTTTCCCCCTCTCCTGACAATGATTGATCCCTCCAGAGCTCTGTTTCCTCTCTGCATGGCAAGGAGAGTAGGGTAAAGAGGGGGTAGGATGGAGAGAAAAGAGGCTTAACATCACTGATGAAGACCAGGCTAGTGTGTGCCATCAGGGAGGTATCAGCCGTAGTGGAGGAAGAGAAAGAGATGGAGAGGCTGCGAGCAGAAAACAGTGCAGAGGGTTGTTGGATGTATCCAGTGATGGGCTGCATCTCAAAAGAAGAGCCTTCAGGTCCTGTTCACCTCTCCTCCCCAAAATCCCCACATCCTCTGTTTTGGCTGCTTCTCCCGTCAACCCTTATTTTACAGAAAAGGATTCAACAACCCTTAAAATGTTGCCTTTCTTCAGACGGACTACACTTGACAAACACAGACTGTGTTGCTGCCACAAGCACTGTGGACAGAAGCTTTCTGTTATTACCATTGTGTATTCTAGTGTGTGTGTGTGTGTGTGTGTGTGGGTGTGTGTGTGTGTAGGCTGAGTTCTCAGGTGGTCTGTCTGGTCCTACCAGTGCATGAGGATTCAAGCTGCTGCTATATATACAGTACTAGACATGCTCCAGTAGATCGATGCTGTGACAGACTGCACAGGAGAGGAATCTGACATGTGACCTGTTTGCCACAAATGCCACAATTAGAAAACTTGTGCAACAGCTTTCATAAACATGCGGGAATGTTTGAACTGTTCAAGTCTGAATTTGAGACATTAAGAAAAATGGAATCTACTCAGTATTGTAGAAGATAGGTTTGAAAGTCTCTATTATTCTCTATTTAAATGGTAAGTTTCCAGTGAAAACTAATCTAAGCCTGAGATGTTTTAAAGAGTATATGCAGACATTCATGCATTCAAACCAAGAGTTGTTTCACAGATTCATGGATATAGTGGTGAGCAGCACAAGCTTCATTCTTTAAATTAGGTTTCATTTGTGTGCTTCTGAGGTTGATGATGATGTAATTGAGACTCCGCTAGTCTGAAACTGCGTTGTGTTTGTGCCTCAGGTTACTCATTGATATTCAAGGAGCGAGGAGGGAAAGGGTAGAGGAGGTGACAGAGAAGGTCTCTTTGATGCATGCGCACACACACACACACACACACACAGACACACACACACACACACACACACAGCTGGACATCTGCTTCACTGAGGGTGATGTGTTCACTCCAGAATCTTCTGAAGTCGTTAGGTTTTTGGAGGCTTGTCTCATGTCCCCATCTTCCTTTTCAAGCTCTTACAGACTCACGGTGCAAAACAAACTGGCAGCACATACTCATGTACAAAAATTCTGACAGGACAGGAAGTGATAGGGACCTCTCACACAAACATGAACACAGCATGCAGGTGTAAGTGGTACATCACTGTCACATGCCCTGTTGTGTTCTTGATTGTTTTCAGGATTGTCATGTTGACAACATGTATTACTAGCTTAGCCACTGGCCATGAGATGTCAAGCACTAACAATTAAAACAGGCTCTGAGTCTAAATTAGGAAAGCGTGCCATGAGTCTGGGCTGGACCAGCACCCATGCTGGGTGACAGAGGAGGGAAGCAGAATCAATGCAGATTGATACCCTCAAAAAATCAGAGGTTAAAATGGTCAGTGCTTTGTCCCTGGCAGAGTCCCACTGAGGCTTGGGCTAAAAAAGAATAAAATAAATGAAAACTTTCATAAGCATGGCACATCAATAAATTAGAGCCAAGAGAGAGCTGGGCTTGTACCATTGGCCCAAATGGATCATACATCTCTATCAGTAGAGCGTCAAACTGTTCAAAGCCCTTGTGAGAGCCAAGAGATCTTTAATTAAACAGAGTGTTGGTCAGTACTGCACTTCCTTCCTCTCCTGACTCTAATATACATATTGTTAAACTGCATGGAGAAGCATGCTTCCTAAGTTAAGAGTGTATTTTTCCAGTGATGTGTCAGCATCAGTAGGACATCCCATTAAGCCCCAGGACACTAAAGTGCTGCTTTTACAATGTTATTATGTTAAGGTGTATAAAGTACATAGAGACTGAATGTCCATGCTCCTCCCTGAAAGGCAGAAAAAAACTGGTTTTCTCATCCATTTTCTTGTCCAGGACAATCAGCACCGATATGCCAGGTGACAGAGTGATGTATGCACTCTATTGATGCTGTCTTGTCCTCATATCCCCTTCAGCGTGACTTGTTTACTGCAGACAAAGCTGCCTAAGATGATGGAAAAAAAAGTTTACATTTTCAATCAACTGGACATGAAAATGTGAATATAACTTTCAGGTCACTCACAGCCTTAAATCTGTCCTCTCATTTTGTTCCCTTTCAGCTTCTCCATTTCTGTTCCCATCACTACATCTGAGTGTCCAGACTCTCCTTTACTCCCCAACTCCTCCTCCTCCTTGCCTGACCTTTCATTTCCTGTTTCCTCCTGTCAGTAGTAAGAGGGCTGATGTGCACCTCTGCACAGATGTCTGACCTTGAAGAGCTGCCAGACCACATTCACTTGCACAGATATCATATTTTAATATATGTTTTTTTTACTACGCTTGTCCATCCTCAGGCCTTTTTTACTCATTCAGATCAAGAGAAAATGACAGACAAGCTCTTTGATTGTTTGCTTTCACAGAATTGCAGTGCTCTGTCACTTTGGACCATTTCCAATTTGCACTATTTCATATTCATATTTCATACAGAGGTTTGACTACACATAATGCATTGCATTATGTAACATTTGAAATACCTTGTACCCTCTGTGTGAATATGGGTCATATCTCTTTAATATCCAATATTACAAAGTGAAATGTAAATGCACAATATGGATATAGTCACCTGTTCTGCTGAATTATTGTCCTCTGACAATGTTTTGGGGCAGCACGGTGGCGCAGTGGTTAGCACCGTTGCCTCACAGCAAGAAGGCTCCGGGTTCAGGCCCCACTCGGGACCTTTCTGTGTGGAGTTGGTATGTTCTCCCCGTGCTTGCGTGGGTTCTCTCCGGGTACTCCAGCTTCCTCCTGCAGTCCAAAGACATGCAGCTTAGGTTGACCGGTGTCTCTAAATTGCCCATAGGAGTGCGTGTGTGGTTGTTTGTCTGTGTGTTAGCCCTGCGATGGATTGGTGACCTATCTAGGGTGTACCCTGCCTTCGCCCGATTGCCGGCCAGGATTGGCTCTGGCCTGTGACCCTGTGTGCTAACGTGCCCTATTTAGCACAACATGCAACATAGGATAATGATAATCACCTTTATTTGGCCAAGTAGGCAAGGAATTTGTTTCCGGTACAGAACCGAGGCAGCCAACTCAACCAATGGCTCTAACCATCGGGGGCAACTTGGGGGTTTAGTGTCTTGCCCAAAGACACTTCAACATGTGAACTGCAGGCACCGAGATTTGAACCTCTGGTTGGGAGACGACTGCTCTACCCACTGAACCACAGTCACCCCCATAGAGCTGAGATGATCGTAACTTGTATGATTTGTAAAACCAAACAGGACAAAATGAAATTTTAACTTAATGATGGAACAAAATTAAGACAGGAACATACAAGTGTGTCCCAGATGATATGTTAATTCATCAAATAGTTCTTGAAATATTTCACTTAAAAACACAAATATCGATGTGGTGGTACTGTAGGAAAAGTCAGGGAATCATCAGAGAGATAAGGATTAATTTACTACACAATATCTGCACAAAATTTCATGGCAATCCAAGTAGTAGTTGCTGAGACCCATATGTCAGGAGCAAAGTGGTGGAGCAACAGACCAGCACTGCCATCCTTAGCCGCTAGCGTGGCTAAAAGGAAAGCCACATTTATACAATGGGTGACTTTATAGAGGTAGCAGATGTGCACCATCCTCCAACTTTACTTATATTCCAAGTGCTTTGTTGTGCATATCGTGTCAGACCACTAGCATGAAATATGCATGGCAGCAGCGTGCTATTCCATGTCAGTGCATGCAGCTTGTCGTTCCCTATTGACAATCCTTCTATGTCTGTAGAGCTGACTTTAAAGAGAAAGCAGACATCATCTCAAATCATAAACACTGCTATTGCACTGTCCAGTCATGTCCAGTGCTCGTGTACGTATCTTTACACCCTCAGATGGTGTCTATGTGCATGTGTGTGTTTTACAAAGCGCAAGGAATGGATGACCAACCAAGAAACCCTCCCCTTTAAAGGCAGTCTCATTACATTCAAAGGGCAAAACAGTCATCATAATGAAGCTGATAGAAGAGTGATTTCTCAGCCCTTCACACTGCACTGCAGAGTCCAAAAGCAGCAGTTAAAACCTCAATGCTATATATGCCACTATAAGATAGATGTAGCCCTCTGTAATTCAGTATACATGTAGCTGGATTATGCTTATACATGCATTCACAAACACAAAAAGAGGATTACTTCATCACTACCATCTCCTACCCTCACCCTTCTATTTGACATGAATCCTGTACAAAATAAACCCTGATTCTTGTGCTAGAGAGGAGGGGGGGATATGATGTGTCCTAAAATTAGATCAGTGAAGGACTGCACACCATACTAATCCTGCAAGCACAGTCCACTGCACACTCACTACTTTTCTGTGTACACACCAACAAAAAAACAACAGAAGCAGAAATCAGGACAGATAGAAAAAAAGAAACAATTCAACTGAGCTCGGAGCACTAATATGAACAAATCCAATGTCTCTTTTATCTCTCCATCCCCTCCCACTAATCCACAACTCCTGCTTGGGGTGATTTCATCATGAGAGGAAGGCAAGTGTGCCCATCTCTTCCTCTGTCATGTTGTCTGTGGGAAACATATGAATTACCTGGCTGCATTTTTGCATGGCATGCAAGGCCAGGCTGTTGTGCCAGGTGAAGAAGCTC
The DNA here is from genome assembly GCF_001952655.1 of Monopterus albus. Lineage (NCBI taxonomy): Eukaryota > Metazoa > Chordata > Actinopteri > Synbranchiformes > Synbranchidae > Monopterus > Monopterus albus. The sequence continues at coordinate 1,471,059 of NW_018128027.1, read as the reverse complement.
CATCCATTAGAGGGGTAAGGCTCTGACTGGATTTTCACTTCAGCTTGGAATAAACACGTGATTAAGTGGTGACTTCCTGCATAGAAACAGGATTTATTTGCATGATTTTCACAATTTACATGCGTCATCATCTTTTTTTTAAAGATTTATGTTTAGTCAAACTTCACAAGAAAATTTGCTACCAACAGCTTTTTGTTCATGTGATTTTCTGCGTGTGAGGTTTTACTTTTCAATAACAGGATTTGTGCATTGTCAGGTCATGCATGTGGATTTGTAATTTTTGGCTTCTGGAAACAATTGCACAGATGGAAATATCTAATGTGATTGTTAGAGTGACCTCATCCCCTTTGGCTTTTTATATACCTGACAGCAGCTGGCTAACTTTTGCCTCCATACTTAGAAAGATGGAAGACAAGCCACTGCTGCACAGGGTCAGGTCCCTGCAGTTTAGAGGGATGTGACCAGAAAGCGTGATCATGCACTGTGCAAGCTCATCTCTGTGCAGACATGAGCTTGGAAATCATAATTTTATTACAGTCAACAAAGTGAATGTGCGTGTTTATCTATTTGCTCCTAATTTCTCAGAGGTTAGTCTGTATATCCAGCATCCCTGGTAGGCTAGTGGTTAAGGCGCAGTGCTCTTGCCGCTGCGGTCAGGGTTGCGTCAGAAAGGGCATCTGGCGTAAAACACATGCCAAATGTCAACATGCGAGTCATCAGTGTGACGATTTGCTGTGGCGACCCCTAAACGGGAAAAACTGAAAGTGACTTTATTTCTTTCTAGTCTGTATATCCAGTGCTTTCAGAGTAGATCTGTGGTTAAGATGGAGTAATGAATCCCTCTGCTCTCTGTTGCCATGAACTGATGAGGCTGAATAAAGTATTATACAACACAGTTGTCCTATCTATGCTGCTTCCACCCCATTACTGCTAGCAGTGGAGGATTGTAGCAGTTTGCATTTCACTCATGAGTCAATATTGATTGATCTGCTTGTAAAGGATACATGAGCGCTATGTGTAAATATTTGCTTAGGCTATGCCCACATCTGCATATTGAACAACTATCTAAGCAGATAGGCTTTTGTGCAACATAAAAAAACTGATGAAAACCTTCTGTGTGGCTTGTTTTTTTAAACATTTGTTATTGATGAAGCAGCCACAGTTGGTTGTTAAATGCCTTTCTGTGTCTGCAAGAAGAAAACTTGGTCCCTGTCTCTCTAATACACCCAGGTTTGACTGTAATCTAGGCCCTAACTCTTGAGAGCCCTCAATTCATTGGACACATTATATACACAGGGAAAGCGATACTCTTATGCAACACTTAGCATATTAGCCTTGTGATTGAATTATCCTTAGAGGGTAACGTCTCTCCAAGCAGTATCCCCCTCACCCTCCTCATCCTAATCCCACCTTCTTGTAATGAGGCAGGTTTACCTGATGGGTCTGACCTCCTTTTACCCTCCGGTGCTGTGGTGGTGTGAGCGGGTTAGACACAGACACAGCTCATAACAGGTGTTGCTGATGCTGATTAGAGCGGAGGTGGAGATGGGGGGGCTGTCAGCAGAATCGCTTGCTGGGCTGTGGAAGGCTGCAAAACCCATTTCCTCAACTCCCACCATTTCACAGTGTATGATAAGATTGCATTTGATAGCCTCAGGGCACCTTGTAGGTCACTGCATTTGCCACATAATTCAGGGCCTTTAAGCTACAGCTGCAGTGGCCCTTTGAGGCTTTGGTGCTTTGAGCTTAATAGTCACATGAGCATTGTCGGAATGAAAACACTAGCATGTTGATGTTTAGCAGGTGTTGACCATTTTCATCTCCTTATTTCAGCATGTTAGCTAGCTGACATTTGCTAATTAACAGGAATACAGGTAGCTGCTTGATGCACCTGTTAAAGGACTCAACCATGAAACTGAAAGACTACACATGCCCCATACTGACAAAGGCGTAACTGAAACCTCTTTTCATTTTCCCCAATCCTAATTTTTGACATTAAAAACTGAATAAAGGGAAAGTTAGTTGGGCATGAAAATCCTTTAGTATTCTTTGGACTCTTACCTTGGTCACACATCCCTCAGCTATTTTTTTTTTCTTTTTGTCTTTGCTGAGTGTGTTGCTTTTCTCTGTACTTAAATAATTAACACTAATCTCAAAGTAAACAGGCTGATGGGAATGTTATTAGTTTTGCAGGTTTTTGGTCACAAAGTACTGGGCAAAATTGAAATGTGACCAGATAATAGCTCTATGAAAGATAAGTGAATCAGAGTCATTAAAATCTGGGGACCATGCATGTCTGTACCAGATTTCACAATTTGATTTGATTTGATTTGATTTGATTTGATTT
>NW_018128027.1:1452591-1466551 GCF_001952655.1 Monopterus albus | reverse complement strand
TTACTCATCCACGGTTTCCCACTGTAATTCCTCTTGTTTTTATACTGCTTACGAGGACAGTTCCTGTCATATACTTTCTTAAATATATTTAAAAATTGCTCATATGCTTTGTCTAAGTCTTCCTCTTTGTAAACTGCTTCCCAGTCTTGCCCCATAAAGTCCTCTTTTAGCCTCCTTACAGCATGTTCGTTCATCACCCTCCTATAAAAAAGATTTGTTTTTGGCCTTTCTTTTCTATACTGGCAGTCATAATTTGTGCAGTGATTTTGTCAGTGGATCCCCAGAGTTATTAAAACATGTCCTCTAGGAACCATGAATGCCTATACAAAGTTATTTTGCCAATTCATGAAGCATTCATGAAGATATTTCACTGTAAAAGTAAAAACTTTAACCCTCTGGTGACCCTCTGGAGAAGATAAGGCAGGGGACCACCCAAATCATTAAAATATATTCTCTGGTGACCTTAAATATCTGTAACAAACATTGCCAAGCTATAAGGGGTCACCAAAATCAGAAGGATTTAACATCTACAGCAGGAACATGAATTTCAGTTGAAAGCTTTGCTCCTCACCAAAAGTGTTGGACCCACTAACTGGCAGGCAGGAACTCGGCATCTCTGTAGCCACGTTGTAAACATGACCAGCTGGGACATCCTCCATACTATAAGCTACATGAAACATTATAATACTGGAGTGATCCTTCACTTGGCATGTTATGATGTTCTAAATTGTTATGGTTCCTTGATGGGTGTGGAGCTTCAGGGGTTAAGAGGTGTGAGAGCGGGAGGGAGAGAAGTGTGAGAGAGATTGGAGCTATGGAGGGTGTTAGCAGATTGTTATTCTTTGCTTGTTGTTGGGCTGTTTTTTTTGGCATGGTTACGGCCAACAGTAACTGGTTGTGTGGAGTTAATAAAAGCGACTATTCGTCGGCACTCAGGGTTGTCCATCTTGTGTCCTGCGGGACGCTACAATACTAATCATGAGACTTAAATGTGAGTGATTATCTACCAGTACAGCTGAGGAAATGAGAAAGTCACTTTCGGCTTTTCCCGTTTAGGGGTTGCCAGAGCGAATTGTCACACTGACGATTCACATTTTGACATTTGAGTTGTGTTTTACGCCAGATGCCCTTGCTGACGCAAGCCTGATTCAAACCCGGGCCGCAGCAGAGAGAGCGCTGTGCCTTAACCACTAGCCTACCAGGGACCTAAGATATAATCTATTTAATTATTACCCTACACTTGAATAGAAACTAAAGCTGAACGTACAATAAACCCTGGTTAGTGGATCGCCAAATGCAGGACCATTCATCCGAGAATGAAGTGGTTACCCTCCCTGCAATCAAGAGCACCCAAGCTACTAATAAGGATGGAATATGAAAGAGTTATGAAGGATAGCCTGCTAGAGTGTATTTGTGTTTTTACGTATATCTAAACATGTATATGTCCATGCACGAGTGTTTGTGTATGTGTGTTGTGTTTCTTGCGCTAATGCACTGAAAGCCTGTGGGCGCTGGCCAGCCCTGCCGTGTGCTCATCAATAAAAGGGCACAGAGAATGAATAAGCCTTAATTGACCAGATATCCTTCATTACACATACTTACAAATCCATCCACTCTCCTTGGAGTCGTTCTTAGAGGCACAAACTCGTGACATCCAGCAAGGCAAAGTGAGACATACACATCCCGGACATGAAGCTTTTTAAATGAGCCATTTTGAATATTTTCCCTTTGTAGTGTGTCTCTTGAAACAGTTGCTTCGAAGTATCATCTATTGTTAGATTTCAGATTTAATATGCATGGTCAGAGTAGGGTCCAGAAAAGTGACCAGTCATCTTTATCATTAGAGGTTTACTTATATTCAAATGTCAAGATTACAGTTAACTAAAAATATGCTGTATGTGATGCTGGGTAAGATTCATGAAAGGCTGAATTTAATTCTCTACAGGGACACTGTGAAGCAGGCAAGCTGCCGTCCTTGTGGACCTGAGGATGTTTCGCAAGAAAAAAAAGAAGAGGCCTGAGATATCGGCGCCCAAGAACTTTGAGCACCGTGTCCACACATCTTTTGATGCAAAGCACGGCTGCTTTGTGGGCCTGCCGACCCAATGGAGAAGCCTGATAGAAAACCTGCGAAGGCCCAAACCCGTGGTGGACCCATCCAGGATCACAGAGGTGGAGCTGAGGCCAAAGAAGGTAGGCACACTTTCTGTTCAACTTTTTTATTCAGTGACTGTATCTTGAACTGATCACCAGGGCCTCATTAAGCACAATGAGTTATCATTCTAAAAATACAGCGCTACTCTCAGCAAGAACAGCACATGAAGACCTGCTGCTTGTTATATCAATACAGATGTATTTCTTAGTGCTGCAGAGAAAATGCCATAATCCTCTGATGACAATACGGAAGGAAGCCTTGCTCCCATCCCCACCTTTTTTCAGAATCAGAATCAGAATCAGAATCAGCTTTATTGGCCAGGACACACGAGGAATTTGACTCATGTACATCGGCTCTTAATGTGCAAAACAGTAAACCAGCATAAGGCTGTGTAATATAACAAATTCGGGGTCAGTGGATGGAACTCCTGCGGGAGCTCTGTCTCTCTGATCCCAGCACTGTAAGGCCTACCTGTGATCAGACGTTCAGTAAACTTTCTGCTGATTTTAAACGGTCCTCTCCTGTCGTCACTTATCGTGCTTCCAACAAAAGAACGAGTTAATTTCTAACAAATGGTGCTGTGATCCGGATGGAACGACTTCGAGCTAGTGTTCGACAGGGGACCGCGTGAGATCGGCAGAGAACTGAGGATGCGCGATCTATGGAAGTACTTCTACAGACAATTTGCCGGCCGGCATTCATAAAAACAGGTAAGCAGATTACCTTTTCTATATTATAGAGAAATTCTGCACATTGGGCACTCTAAAACGCTGAATTGTCTGATTGAGGATCTTTCCCGATCGGTAAATTGTTTTAAAATTGTGTTAAAAGAGAAGTAAAGTGTTTCGTCTTTTGTCTGAAGTCTGATCACATTCAAGTCTAAAATCACATAGCCTCACGTGTGGGAGAATTCATGAGTGTCCTAGCCTTAGATCGATTGGCTTTATAAAAGACGTAAAATCCATCACATGAATGGATAACCATTGAGGGTTGTCTTACAAATTTAATAGGACATTTGATACTATTTAATTCCAGGTTTTATAAAATAAAGCCTGAAGCCAGGAAAGAGCCCCGTTGCCGCTAGAAGTAGCGAAGTCACTTTAAATGTGAAGTTTGGTTAAAGTTAAATTATCAATGAGGACACAGGGACAAGTTTGTTGTGTTCCATAATTGTTGTGGGGTGGTTTCTGTTAGGTATTTTTAGTCAGATAGATACTGGTTAGGTACTTGTTGTATAAGGAATGTTTAGTGTAGACAGGATGTCTAGCTTAGGCTGTTAAAATGCTTAGTCATTCCCATGGGGGACTCCAGGTTGTTTATGTTCAAGGATAACTAGATAGAAAGTTGATTACTGTATGACATGTTTAATCAGAATTGTATTCATAATATCTTCTTATGCTTAATGTCATGACATGTCACTGGATGTCCTGTCAGAATGTCTTAGATACACACCACACAATCAACGGACAATAACACATTGATTTTCTTCATGTTTTGACTACTGCTCTGGTCAGCTGCAAAGCTGGCACCGGGAGACATCACGGTTGACGTTCCTGTGTAGTATGGGATTAGCCCAAAGTGATATAATGTACAGGCCTGTTGACTTCAGGGTCTTTCATCCTTCAGTTGCCTGCGTGCATGTTGGAGGTGCAAGATACCTGAGCGTGTAATGTTAATTTTTACCTGTGTTCATGGAATAAATCAGCACTGTTTTGTAGCTACTTGGACCGCCTCGTCTCTCAGAGTTAGCATGGTACAAAGAACCGGAATACAACAAGTACCTAACCAATGTCTATCTGACTAAAAATACCTACATGAAAGAGATTTTCTACTGTCTAAAACAAATGATTTGACTGGGATACCCTCAACAGCCAAGCAGAGCCTCTGTGTTCTTGACTGGGTCGGTCACGTGGGCGCTGTGCCATTCACCGAAACTTGTTAATACGTGTTTGTCTAATTTTCTGCTATGGCACTAAATATATGTGAACGGTGGAAAGAGAGCAAATCCGAGACCCTGGGGTCGGTAGTGTATTTAGCGGTCATGAGATGGCTAAGGAAGGTTCTTAAGGAAGATGAAGGGAAAGAATTAGAAAGATTTACTTGTTGGGTGGAAGATATGCAAGACAGGGGGATGTTTGGAGACTGCGAAGGCGCTGGACCTGAAGTGAGTGATTTAATGCTGTTTTTGAAGCAAGCTGCAATGAGCGTTGAACAGCGTAAAAGAAAAGTGTGCGAAGCAGGAAGATTCTTTTCTGCAGTCCTGACTGTCTGCTGAAGTTTGTACTTGTCCTGTTTGGTTGCTGAGCCAAACCAGACAGTGATGGAGGTGCAAAGAACAAACTCGATGATTCCTCTGTAGAACTGTATCAGCAGCTCCTGGGGCAGGTCGAACTTCCTTCAGCTGGCGCAGGAAGTACATCCTCTGCTGTGCCTTCTTGGTGATGTTCCTGATGTTGGATGTTCACTTCAGGTCCTGGGAGATAGTGGAGCCCAGGAACTTGTAGGACTTTACTGCTGATACAGTGCTGCCAAATATGGTAAGTGCGGGCAAGGAGGGAGGGGTTCTTCCTGAAGTCCACTGTCATCGCCACTGTTTTGAGCGTGTTCAGCTCCAGGTTGTTACAGCTACACCACAGGACCAGCTGCTCAACCTCCCGTCTGTAAGGCTGACTCGTCGTCATCTCGGATGAGACCAATGACCGTTGTATCATTAGCAAACTTTAGGAGCAGGACAGAGGGATCCTTCAAGATGCAGTCATTGGTGTAGAGTGAAAACAGCAGAGGGGAGAGCACACATCCCTGGGGGGCAACTGTGCTTATTGTCCGGGTGCTGGATGTGACCTGCTGCTTCCTGTCTGTCAGAAAGCTAGTGATCCACTGACAGGTGGGGGCAGGCACAGTGAGCTGGGTCAGTTTGGAGTGGAGGATGTCCGGGATGATGGTGTTGAACGCCGAGCTGAAGTCCACAAAGTGGACCAGGCCTATACATTATATCTCTTCGGTTGGGTTAGCCCCATACTACACAGAAACGTCAACCGCGACGTCTCTGGTGCCAGCTTTGCAGCTGGCCATAGCAGTAGTCAAAACATGAAGCAAATCGATGTGTGTGTGTCTGTTGATTAAGTGGTGTGTAGCTAAAAACATTCTCACGCGACCTCTAGTGACATGTCATGACATTAAACATAAGAACATATTATGGCTAAGGCTACAGTTATACACATCATAATAATAATATTAAACACCCTGTCTGCTGACAATCATCAACTTTTCTCTCTAGTTATCCTTGACCAGATGTACCCTGTAGAAACTCATAAGCATGCCTAAGCATTTAACAGTCTAACTAGACATCCTATCTCCACTAAACATTTCTAATACATAAAGTATCTATCCAATTTCTATCTGACTAAAAATACCTAACAATGCTCAGCAAAGACTGGACAACAGATTACAGTGACCAGGTAAAAGAGCAGTTGGACCATCCTTATACTGTGCAATGTGATGTATTTCTGAGTGGACTCAAATATATGGATGAGGTAAAGTTCCAAAAGGGATGTAAATGAAATCCTTCACATTGATTGGATTGCTCAAAGTAGACACGGCTTAGCAAGTACAGAGAAAGATACAGAGATGTGTCCAAACACACACCTCTGACTCATCATCTCACTCTACCTACTACAGCCAACTGTGATCTAAAGGTCAAGAACACTATTATATGAAAGAGATTAGCTTCATACCCTAAATGTTATTTGATTGTATTACGATTGAACTGTATTATGAAACCTGAAAGCTGAAACTGTAGGGATCCTATCTCCTGGCTGTGAGGGCCCAACCTCTTCCTCTAGTCTTCTTTCACGGCTGCTTTGTTTGTCTAACAATTAAGCAACATGACACCCACCTTTGGGAATCCATGGGTAGATCAAGTGTGAGCAACTCACTTCTGAGGCTAAAACAGGATATCACTATCACTACTGGAATCTCAGATCTCAATAATTACAACCCCATCTCCCAGTGGACGCTAACTGTCGAGGGATGACTGTTGTCATACAAACATACAAACTGTAAAGCCCCCAACAGTGACTGGCTTTTTAGGAGGGACAGCCACGTCCTGGAGAGTCCGGAGTGCTTGGTTCAGTGGAAGCAGAGTGTCTTGCATTATGCATGGTGGCTGTTATTTCCATCACATGGTGCTGTCAGGCATCATTGTTGTTCCTGCTTTGTCAGCAGAAATCGCAGTGTGTTCATAGATTGCTGTTTTGGTGTCTACTTTAACCCTCTACCTCTCTTAATGTTCACTGTACTTTATTTCACCATGTTATGCCAATGGAGGTCGAAGACCCGGTGGGTTCCATTAACTGCTCCTGTCTCCACAGCGGTGTGGATCCTGGTTTGAAGGGGGCTTTAAGTCGAGCTGCTTGTTGTGACAAAGCTGGTCCTTGCTGTCAGGCCACTCAGTAGAATGCGAGGGAGAAAGTGGCTCTGCTCTGGAGTCCATGCATTATTTCATACAGCAAGTGACAGCCCAGCACACAGGCAAAAATCCAACAGACACCGGGGTGTCAGCGAGAGGTGTGTGTGCTGATGTGCGGATGTTTGTATCCGTGCACACACAGCCGTGTGTGTTTTTATGGCTTTATGCCACTGCAACTGTGAAAGCTCACAGCTTACAGCATCCGACGCTTCCAAATAACCTAGATTAGGTCTGGACGGGATTTAGTGAAGTTGTTAGACATTTCTGAGTTCATGTCTGGTAAAAGATGAGTTACAAAATGAGGTGTTGCCTGGTCTCAAAACTCTTTTTAACAAGGTGCAGAGAGCTGAGAACACATGACAAGATGAGAGCTAAAAGAAGAATTTCTTATTTTGTTTGTTGTTTTTTTGTCTTTTGTTGTTTATTTTCTAGAAGGAGTATTTTACTGCATGACAAAGCTATTTGTTCAAAACACTCAGTAAATGACCTCGATAGTCTGAGCTGTCATTTGCTGCACTGCTCTGTAAGGCCCCGTTGGCTGTACAAGTAAACGAGGAAATTAAGAAGAAATGGCGCATCATTAGATTGTGGCTGCTGTTTGGACTATAATTGGGCGGCATCATTAGGTCATTTTTACTTCGTCAGCGGCACAGTAATCACAGTCATATAACGTGTCATGTGGCATTGATACTGTCGAATCCTCCATCTACAACCTATGATTTTTTTTCAACTTGTTAAATATAATTTCTACCGTACTGTATATCTGGAGTAAAATCTATTCGTTCAAGAGTGGAAAGTGGCTTCTGAAAATTGCCCATACTGAAGCAAGGATTCACCACGTTTACCTCGGCCAAGGAGGTAAAAATGGTTTTGGTTCTGTGTGTGTTGATTAGTAGGATTACAGCCAAACGGCTGGATGGATCATACATTGGTGAGGACCAGCCATAGAAGTGATTAGATTTTAGCTGAAAAAGAACAAAGGGCAAGGTCATAAAAATAATGCAAAAAAAATATCCCATCTTTAACATTTAAAATCATTTTTGATAACATTTGACACATACAGTATGTCAGGTGGCAATGTGTATCACCAGGCCAAATTTCCTCCAGTTCTGATCCAGATTCCGGATCTGACGGCCATTTACAGTTCACATTGAAAACCCTATTTAACCTAGGCCATAACTTGGCCTGTAATGAAGGCAGAACCCTGACATGTTCAGGGATGCACAAGTACAACTGCCCATCATACCCTAAATGATGATCCATATCAAGGATTTTAGGGCACATTTTGTGCTGCTCTCAATCTCATTTTTCACAAAGGACCTGTTTGCGTGAGCAAATGTTGTGCCTTGGTGAAGGTACGTGCAATCTCTGTAACTTATATCTTGCGGTTGTAGGTTGGAAAGTTTCATCATTTTAGAAATGCATGTTCAAGAAGAGGGCAGCACGGTGGCGCAGTGGTTAGCACTGTTGCCTCACAGTGAGAAGGTTCTGGGCCCCACCCGGGACCTTTCTGTGTGGAGTTTGCATGTTCTCCCCATGCGTGCGTGGGTTCTCTCCAGGTACTCTGGCTTCCTCCCACAGTCCAAAGACATGCAGCTTAGTTTGATTGGTGTCTCTAAATTGCCCATAGGAGCGTGTGTGTGGTTGTTCGTCTATGTGTTAGCCCTGCAATGGATTGGCGACCTGTCCAGGGTGTACCCCGCCTTCACCCGATTGCCAGCCGGGATTGGCTCTGTGACCCCGTTCAGGGGTTAAGCGGTAGAAAATGAATGAATTGATCTATCAAGAAGATAACATCAAGTGTGAATTAACTGAAGAAGTAACTATGAAGATTCAACTGCAAACATAACATATCATGGAGGAGAAATAAATATCACATATGATTTGAAACAAGATGTGTCACGGGTTGTGTAAAAGGCGGTGGCTGTGGTGCAAACATAGTGTGTTGCTAAAGCAAAGAGACTTTATTGTTCCTCAGACTTCACTTAACATTGTTTCACATGGTTTTCCATCATATGAGGTTTGACTGCCACTCTCATTACACCTCTTCTTCAGTAATGACCATATCAACGTAGCTTATGGGTGTAATGAATCCAATGAAGATCAATCTGTGAACACATCTATCACAGTTCTGTCAACAAAGAAGCCCCTGGTTTCATATTCACTAGACCTTGAGCACCACAGTGCTGCAGTTGCCGTTCTCCCCATTCCATTTAAAACCAACTGATAAAGACACTGGGAAATAGGAAGACATAGCTAGCTCATCAAAGAAAGAGAGAAAATAAAATAAAAATGGGAGATAGAGGAACTGAAATCACAGAGACAGGAGAAAGATGGGAGTTATCTGTCTCCTTATGCCGATTAGGCAGCAAAGATCGTGTGTTCTTGTGCATGTTCACTTAGAAGTGTGTATTTGTGTGCATCTGCCTATATGTGTTTGTTTGTGTGCTACTTCCTCTTGCCCTTTCTGACATTTCACTTCCCATCACAGTGGCCTGGCACTCCCAGATAAGGCCTTTCAGTACATTCCTCCTTCCTGTCGGTGTTCTCTCCCCTCCGTCCAGCAGCAGTTCTGGGCCACAGTGATCAATCCACCGATAAGAGTTAGCCGCCAAAATAAACAACTCAATAGAAAAGGCACAAGGCTGTTGGTGAATAACAGCCTCTACTGTAATAGCAAGGTGGAGAAAGAAACAGCCTGTCCTCGGGATTTGGTAAAGAATGACATATGGTGAAATGACAGTGGAGTCTGCTGCCTCTGTGATGTCGAGGTGGCAGAGACCTCAGCTGCTCAGCAATATTTCATAGTCTTTTGTGGGTGATCAATATATTATGGTGCTAAGGCTCAATTTCTTCTTGAAATAGAACTAACCCTCAGTCTAGCAGGGATTGTGTCATGTCTTCATACTCCTTTGAAGAATCAAAAACTGTAATAAATCATCTCTTTTTAAGTCATGCAGGATAAAGACAGTCCAGCCAGTGTGTAGCTGGCACCATGCCCTTCCTTCCTGCAACTGCACCCCTGCAGTGGTAGTTGATGAAGTGGCGGGGGGGTCTAAGCTCATGGGGAGAGTGTGTGACTTTCTGCCTCCTGTTTCTGCTTATGTGCATGAGCGTACAGGTGCTTGGAAACCGGAGTTAGACCCCATTGTCCATTGTCCTGAGGGACTCTGGACGGCTGGAGCCAGTTGCAGCTTACACAATGGTTTGATTTAGAAAACTCAAACCTGAAAAGAAAAGGGTTGAGGGTTTTACTCCTGCTCCAGCTTTAGATCACACACCAGCTGCTTCTGTGGATCTCAGTAGCAGAGAAGTGTTACTGTGTTAGGAAGCAACTTGTCTGGTAGCGTTTTCCTTTAAAGAAGAGAAGGTGATCATTATCTAGCAAACTACTGAAATAGACAGGGGCGTGTTTAGTTCGCGTTGCTCTTTACCTGGAGGGCAGACTTTCAAGCCTGACATTTAACGTAAATTGACAATAAGCTGATATAAGCTGATATTAACATTTCACAAATGTGTAAAGGAACTTGATGGTGCTGAAAATTGATGTTACTGGACCAGATCTGAGCAGTGATTGGATATGCAGTGCACAGTGATCACACTAATGAACACTACATGCGTTTTTTTCCCTTATCGTCCACCAGATGTTTAGTCAAAGCTGTTGCTCTGTTGTCCTGCCTGTGCAGAAACTGACAACAGAAATACAGTGAGACATTTTGTGACCTATGGCTATTTTAACAATGCAAAAGTGGATTGTCATTTTTAAAAAGCCTGTCATCTTGGTCTGTTTTAGTGATGTCAAGAGGCAGTTGGGGGAGTTTTTGCAGCAGATTTATGTAAATGTAGGAATCCTGCTTTAATCTTGGCATTTAAAACTGAGCTCTGATGACTTGGGTCATAATGGATTCATAAAAGATTCTCCTTTCTTACTCAGGGGTCTGATTAGCATTTGGTGCTATTATAGTCTCTCCATTCATTGAGAACAGCAAGAGAATGAAATCAGTAAATAAAGTGTTGGGAATTTTGCCATTAGTGTGGTAATGTCTGCTTTTATGTCACTGATAAAGTTATTATAATTGCTCCAGTTACAACTGCAGAACAAATAATGGTTTGTTCTAAATGGGTTCATTCAGTACTGTATCCACACACTCTGGTTACAGCCACACTGACCCACTTTTGTCACTTCACATTATGCAGTCAAAACAGTTAAGCTCTATGTTTATTGCCAAATTTCTGACAACCACAAAATCCCCTGGACACCGTGATTACAGTGATCGATTAACTGTAGACAGACTGAGAGCAAAATGTGATCTTTCTTTGTGTCTGGTTTACTCTTAATATAACAGGACAGGCAGCTTGGTATCATGAAATGTTTAAGAATTGTCATAGGATGTAATTACATTATGCTGTATAACATTTAAAAGTAGCAATGCCATACTGAAAACATGCTTAATTAAAAGGAAAAGTACACAAGCACTATCAGCATTATACACTTGAAGAATTATAAGTGAAAATACTTAGTAAGCAATGTGGTCCCTGTCTTTGTTATAATAAAATTATATCATTGTTGCAAAGAGAGCAATACTTAAATGGTAAGTCGGTTCAAGTGGAGCTAAAACTGCTTTTTTAATAAACATTTTGGTAGTTTAACGTATAACGCCATATAAACTGAGCCTCTGGTTTGTTTGTAAAATTTATTTTCTTTAGTTACTAGTAATGTCAGGTTGATATAAATGCAGTGGGCTAAAATATATTGTATTTACTTCTAAATTGTAGTGAAGTAGAAGTATAAAGTAGGATAAAATGGAAATACTCAACTAAAATAGAAGTAATTTAAGACTCTACAAAGTTGGCCATTATCCGGAAGGGCATCCAGTTTGGATAGGCCAAGTTTGGCGTGTGCATCATCGGTTTGGTGGGAACTGTTGATTCGCTGTGGGGACTAACAGGAACAGTCGAAAGTAGAAGAAGAAGAAGTAGCAGCATAACATGAAAATACTCAAAGTACTAGTAGCCTACCTCAAAATGTACCTACTGTAAGTAGAGTAAATGCATTTAGTTTCTTGGTCCCATTGTCTTTTCATGTGGTGATAAGAAATACTGGTCATGAAATGTGTTGTCAGTAATTTATACAGTTAAGGCAGGTGAAATTTATACCTGCGGCCTGAAGGAAGTTGGTACTAAATCCTCTATGCGTGGAACACATCGGGTCAGGTTCTCCTTTCAGTCACTTGATGTACCTGCTCTTAGATTAAATGCTTCTCCTTGAGCTCCTCTAACTGTAGAGTAGCATGCAAATAAATAGGACTTTTATCTCTGTTTTAAGGCTTTTATGAGTCAGCAAGTTGGTAATAGAGAAAAAACAGACAGTTCCTTGTTGAAAAAAATGATCTGCCGCTCTGGAGACAGCGAACTTTGCCTGTCACTTCCCGCCTCCAGGAACTCTTTTGTTTGTTTTTGATACCCCCAGCCTCACATGCTCTCTCTGGGATTGTCAGCTTGCTAATTAGCATGTACTGTTTCTTCTGTAAGAATGTTTAACCACCACTCAAATTTTTATTGTTCAGCTCATTTCTCTGTTTCTCACAAAGCTGAAGCAACACCTACAGTATAGTTCTTTTAACTCTAGTCCTGACCTGAGCATTAATTTAGTCCAGTTTTCATGGCTCACACACAGAGATCTAAGAAACAAGAGTCCAATTCCTCTTGTCACAGTCTCTTGTCATATCTACAGTACATCTTGTTTGTATGGACCATGCATCCAGTGTTTTGTTTTATGGCATTACACAGGGAAAGCTGCCGATGTTGTCGTGGGTGAGCTCAATTACATAGCCAGACGAGGATACGTGAAGAAACACCGTTTCTTTATTAAGAGCACTGACAAGAACAAAAACGATACAAGACACGGTGAAAACACGAAACGCACTTACAGGTCAATAATACCATCCAGGGTCAGAGCCAGCAAACACATACATCCAAGGAATCCAAAACACGTTGTCCAAAAGGGAAGTCCGATAAGCAGTCCGGGTTTGAAGGGGGAGGCAATATACAGTGGTCAAAAACCGAAATCCAGGGTCAGTAACTAGAGAGTCAGGCAAAGATTAATGCTGGAGAGTTAGAGATGGAGTCTAGAACAATCTGGCAGGTTACTGGTGGGAGAAGGCTGCTTATAATGCAGTGAAAACAGGTGCAAACAATCAGGAGCAGGTGAAAACAATGAGTGCCGAGTAAAGTAAAAAGTCCGAAACTGGTGAAACAAAAACAGGAGGCAATGTCAAACTAAAAGCACAAGAACGGAAACAGGCGGGACAGAATCATGACACTTAGTATTTTGAACCTGATTGTTACAAGACTGAAACACAAACATGATGTAGTCAAATTCGAAATTTCACTGGCAATCGATCTGTAAAGATTCCAGTTTGTGTGTATATGTATGTTTGTTATGTTGCTGTGGCAATGTGTTTACCACGAATGTCACTTCAGTGTTTTGTGTTGGAAAAACCACCAAAATCTTAGTAATATAATCTAACTCCTCCTGCAGGCCCGTCTCATGCTCTGTGCCATGGTAGTTTTCATTTACTGGATCTCTGGTTTTAGGGTTCATTAACATCTTCACCGTCTATTGTCAGTCACCATTCTATTCAGTGATGCCATGGTCCAGATCATACATAATCATTTGTTTGTTTTAATCACTGGGTGAACAAAAATCCTCATCTCAGCCATTAGATACTCTCTTGTAGCAATATATAATCACATTCCACCTAAGGTGAGAAAGTTTCCACTACATTCTTTCATTGCTAGCATGGTAGGTCAAATTAGCATGTTCTGTTGTTGGACATCTTCAATTAGTATCGCTACACAGTAGACAACCTCATTCTCCCTCCTCCTCTGACCCTGTATGTTATCAGTTTTTGTGTCAAAACAAGATGAATGCCTCTCCCTCTTTCACTGCAGATGTCTTATTTTTAATTCCAAGCATTATCCTCCTCTCTCCTTCCTAGTCTTTTTCAAGAATGTGCAAGACTAGGCTCTTAATTATGGAGAAACTCACTTCCCATGCCAAACAGTTAGATCTTAATAGATACATTATGTGCCACTTAATAGCACACTTAGAATAAGACTGAAGCTATAAATCCTAATAAGAGGATGCTGTCAGAATCTTAAGATCCTTTTAGAAATTAAATTACCTTCGGGGTGGAGGGGTTAGCCAGTCAAGATTGTTGGACAGACTATGATGAGGAATATGTGTCTTTTCTGTACAGTCACACACCTGATTCCTGTGGTCTTTCTCCCTAATAAGGCAGGTGAAATTCTCTCTCTCTCTCTCTCTCACACAC
>NW_018128027.1:1450371-1450904 GCF_001952655.1 Monopterus albus | reverse complement strand
GGATTTTTTCAAACTCACCCAAAAAACAGACACAATCTTGCAGAAATGTCTCACATTGTTTAAGTTTAGCTTCTGTTTTGTGCCTCTGTAACAAACCCGCGCTCCTATGGCAGAAACGTGCCTTTGAAGTCAAGCGAGCAGCCTGTTTAATAAAGAGTTTTACAGCCCCATCTGCTGGTGGCGCCTCGTCATAGGCCCCAAACATACCTCTTTCACACATACACTCACACCAGCGTAAAAATCTATCTTTTTCACTACAATGTTGGTTTAAACCCTGTGTGCCAAGCCATTTGTTCAACAATTGATACAAGATAGCACCCAGTGTGCTCGATTTGCAATTTTTCCAGTCCTGAATCACATCACAGTCAGCCATAATAAAAAATTAATCTGCCACACGTGACGCTGTCTGTTTATGAGAGACTCTTGGCCCGGTGGAAACTGATCAAAAAGCGAGGCTTCTACAGCAAGCTAACCCCTGCTGCGGGCAATTTCTGGGGGGTAATTTCCAATCAATTCCACCGTTTTATCTCAAC
>NW_018128027.1:1447418-1449392 GCF_001952655.1 Monopterus albus | reverse complement strand
CATAGCAGTAGTCAAAACATGAAGCAAATCAGTGTGTGTGTGTCTGTTGATTAAGTGGTGTGTAGCTAAAAACATTCTCACGACCTCTAGTAACATGTCGTGACTTAAACATAAGAACATATTATGGCTAAGGCTACAGTTATACACGTCGTAATAATAATATTAAACACCCTGTCTGTTGACAGTCATCAACTCTTCTCTCTAGTTATCCTTGACCAGATGTACCCTGTAGAAACTCATAAGCATGCCTAAGCATTTAACAGTCTAACTAGACATCCTATCTCCACTAAACATTTCTAATACATAAAGTATCTATCCAATTTCTATCTGACTAAAAATACCTAACAGAAGCATTTATGTAACTACACCAAAGCGCCAGTGCATTTTCCATGCCGGGCGGGGTGTTTTCCAGGTCCCGTATATCGCTGCTGTGCCTCCGATCAGAATGTCCAAACAGCATTCTTCATTCACAAAAATCGGAGGAAGGTAGTTTGGTGTGAGTTGTCTGATATTTAACAGTTCTTCTCTGGTAAAAGTAATCCGGGATGAGTTGCACAAGATCAAGAAAACAAAGAAAAACAACAAACACAAGAGAGTGCGAGTAACCACGGTCGCCATCACTCTCGGCGCCGGAAGTTAAGTTTTTGCTTTCTTATCTGTCATGGGACCTGGCTAATGACCCTGCTGTGTACACTGACTGTACAATATTGAACACTCAGGGGTCACAAGATTTAGTACTTCATGCAGAAAATTAATAACCGTCTGGGGTGCTTTCCCACAGAAGTCAAGGAGAAAGGATAAAAAATGTAGGTACAGCAAAGGAAAAGCCAGGAAGTGGTAAAGCCTGCAAATCTCTAGACTTCTACACTACTGATAGTGTTTAGAAAAAGAAAGAGAGAGAAAGAGCTAGAGAGTCAACATTTCATTAGTGCCATGATGTGAATTAGTGATGTGCAATATGAGAACCATGACTGTGTCACCAAGATGAACTCAGTGTTACCCACAAGACCTTTGTTATGCAAAAAAGAAGTATCCTTTAATTTTAAAGTAGCATCTTCTAGAATAGTACAGCCCACCATGGTCATTATCACCTGCCTTCTGTTGTCAAAGAGAGGCACTACTGTAAGTCATCTGACCTCTACCCCCTGCACAGATGTAATGGCACTGAACCAGAGAAACAGGAGAGGCTGCTGACTGGTTGTGAGCTGAATGTGACTCTGCCCTGAGACTGACTAATGAGCTATTATACACACTCTTTTATATTTGCTTGCAACACCATTCTGACAAAAGATCTTAAGTGTGTGTGATCATTTTATGTCTGGCAAGTTTATGCCATTTGCTTGCATTGGAAAGGTCATAGGAGTAGTTTACTGTAATATTAGAACTTTGCAATATAAGAACAGTTGTAGAGACTTTGTCTTTGTAGTGAGTCTGTAGCAGAACATTTTCTTGGCTTAATAGTCAGTGTATTAGCAAAATATAAGCCACTGGGGAAATGATTTAAAGTCACTGTCTTTGAAGAATGACAAAGATGACCTTTACAGAATCAAATCTAATTTTAACTCACCTCTGAGCAACGATTATGTCACACTTGTTATACCCCAGTTCTTTTACTGGAGAGATCTGAGTAAAAAAAGGAGTCCGTCTTTCTTGATTTTAGTGCTGGTTTATTTACAAACAGGAGAAGAGAGCAGGGAAAAAAAGCACCTGGAAACACAGAGCCTAATACATTTATCAGTTTTGGGCTAGCCCCTTACACAGACAGCTGTAAAAACATCAGGAGCTGGAGACAGTCCGATGTCTCCTTCTCTTATCTAGAGCTCCGCATGCTTGGAGCAGCTGGACATAACAAAATGAAGAATTCCATGTGTGTGTGTATGTTGTATGCGTGATGTGTAACTAAAACATCCATTCAGACATAATTCTTACACAAGATTAAAACAAGAAAACAATTGGTGTTATGCCTGAAGGCTC
>NW_018128027.1:1438851-1440057 GCF_001952655.1 Monopterus albus | reverse complement strand
GGGAGGGAAGCCTCCACAGCACTGCGAGATAGCACCCCCATGGTGTCATTGACGGCTAGGTCATCACCAGTGCTGTTCTGCCAGAGTTCACGCACTCTGAGCAAATACTGACTACCTCTCTCACCCTTTTGAGGTGGAATTCTACACAGCTCAACAGAGCGCACCTGTACTGGGAATTTCTGGTGTATCACTGGCCAGAGGCGATGAACTACAGTGTGGAGGGCAACATTATCATGATCCCCAATAGTATTTGCCATTAATTCTATCTCCCGTAACATGCTCAGAGAAGTACAGGCTGTAAAAACACGACGAAAATCTCCAAGTGCAGGCACAAATCCTGCGCACGCACCTAAAAATGCCTTAATCTACGGTGCACCTCCTTTCTCAATGTCAGGCAGCTGAGATTTAACCATACTCATATCTTGAAGGCTAAAGGGAGTGAAAGTCTGTGTTATCCCTCCCTGAGGTGAGATGGACTGTAGCAATGGCAGCTGGTGTGAAGGAAAGCCAAAACAATCATTAATGTTTCCTTGTCCTCCCTGCATACGTTGTGATGGAAAATCATGCACTGTGCCATCCCAGCTGGAATCACTCTCGTGAGACATTGATGGTACTGACACGTCACAACCATGTCTATCCTCTTCCTCTGTGAAAGAGCTAGTGGCAGAGGCGCATGCGCCGACAGCTGGAGTTATGACCTGGTCTACACAGCCAGATTTTAACTCATTCAGATAAGTCTGTTCTGTAAGTCTGTCAGCTTTACTTCCTGGAACTGATGCTGTGTTCAAAATTCCTCCCTGTACAACCGCCAGGGGCGCTGTGCCCTGTGATGCACTCTGTGGCATCTATAAGCCACTCTTCAATATTGACTTCCTCTCTCCTCGTGGAGATGGTGGGGAAGACTGCTGTGTGTGACTAAACTGTACCTTACAATCTCTATCAGAGACAGCTTGGACTGAAACAGCTGTGCCACTGGGAGAATTAACATCAACTGGTTTCTGTGATTTGCTTGAACTGGCTGAAGGAGACTGAAAACACTTAAAAGTCTCCAAAAAACATACACAATCGGCAAGAAAACCGTCAGCTTGTTTTAATCTGGCTTCTGTTTTGTTCCTAGTTAAAGAAATACAGGACTTCACTTCCTGTTCAGCCCTCACTGCACTTAGAGAGGCTTGCTTCAAAAACAGCCCTATAGCATCCCCTTGT
>NW_018128027.1:1424585-1438304 GCF_001952655.1 Monopterus albus | reverse complement strand
CTCAAATGAGACTATGTGCTTGTAACTTTTACGTGTGGCACAAAACATCAGCACCAGCACATTTCAAAATAAAAGTGTTATCTTACCCGTACTGTAATCATTCAATTTTGGATCGGGAATTCACAGTCCACACAGATCAACAAAATTTTGTAAGGTCCAATATGCAAGAATTCTGTGTAAAAGGTTTCCTGCTCACCTGTTTTATTGCCAGCAAATGCTGATCAGTGAGTCCATTCACTCCCAACTGGAATCCAAATCAGAATTCAGCCAATTCCTGAAGGTCACGGCACCAAGTTGTTATACCCCAGTTCTTTTACTGGACAGATTTGAGTAAAAAAGGAGTCCGTCTTTCTTGATTTTAGTGCTGATCTATTTACATATATATATGTGTGTGTGTGTGTGTGTGTGTGTGTGTGAGAAAAGGATTACAGAACACAACCCAGGGCCCCCTCCTTCAGACAAGCTGCTGGAGAAGAGAGCAGGGAAAAAAGCACCCGGAAACACAGAGCCTAATACATTTATCAGTTTTGGGCTAACCCCTTACACAGATGTCCGTCACACAGACTCCATCTCTTATCTAGAGCTCCACATTCTTGGAGCAGCTGTGTATTACCTCAATGTGTGTGTATGTTGTATGCATGATGTGTAACTAAACATTCATTCAGACATAATTCTTACACAAGATTAATACAAGAAAACAATCGGTGTCATGGCTTACTGCTAACCTTGAAACAGAGCAGACTTTGAATCTTACTAAACTGCATTACTAACACATATTAAAGTCTAACACATTAAAGTCTAACAATTATCTGACTAATTCATTAATTTCTAACACACTCATTAATCCTTTCAGTTTAAAATCTTTCTATAATGTGATCATGATATGTGCAGCGATGATGAAGCTAAAAGCCTGTCCTCTTTCAGACAATTGTGCGTGGGAGCATGATCGGTCACGGGGACTACATCGCAGCCATGATCAATGATATGAGCCGTCTGTCTGTGACCAGTTCCAATTCTTTGAGGAAGAGCAGTCCTTCAGCCAGAAAGAGGGCGCGGTCTCTGGGAAGGCTAGGTGAAGTAAATGAGGGAGACACTTACCAGTATGAAGGCCTGACCCAGGATGAGGAAGATGACGAGGATATGGGTCAGGACCAGTGGAGAGACAAAGCCAGGAACATCCACAGTGAGTCTAACACCCCATACTTGGGAATGAAGAAAAATATCACTCTGCAACCCAATGGCATCTTGCCAAAGGCCAAGTCCACCTATGAAGTCAGCATCAACACCTTGCAGGGACCACCACAACAGGCTCAGCCCCAGAACATCCCGGTGCCGAGTCACAGGGCTTATATGAGTGGTGAGATGGGCAGCCCTCAGGAGAGAGTGATATGGACAAGAGATTTCCAGCTGCCTAGAGGAAGGCCACCAAATCAGAGACCTCTTGCTTGCTTCTACAGCCCTGCTATGGCTGTGCAGCAGTCTCATGAAGACCTAGGGACAGTCACCACAGAGCTCCATCCCAACATCCCAATGTACATGCACCCACAGAACAGTCCTGGGAGGCCGTTCTCCTCCTATGACCTGAAAGTAAGCCTGACATTGCAGCAGTTTCTTTGCACACTTTTGCAGCCATTAAATCCACTGATAAGACATTATTCACAGAGTGCACAAAATATAAATTTTGTGGCATGTACATCCTATTATTAGTATTTGGCATGTATTTACATGATCTCCAGATCCATTAAATAATTTTTTGTCATCAGAAACATTTTCATGCTTAGCCTTAAACAAGACAGCATATTGATTAGCTTTAGACTAAAGGTGGTTAAGATGGGATTGCATATTTTATTCAGTTTTGGCAGATTCATAATCCTATAAAATATGAAATGTGGGTTTAAAGTTTAATATGAGGTTGTAAAACCTGAGAAATGGTGTGTTTAGCAAAATTGCTGCAGGACATGGGGGTTTATGTAACACCATTTTTGCATGGGCCATATCAGGTGAAGTGGATGCAGAGTAAGAGTGAAGGACTTGATTTACATTCCATTTCAAAGGTCTTGAACCTTGGACATTGTTTCTAACAGTTTTTCCCTTACTGTGCAGGCAGACTCAGCAGTGAGGTACCACTCCAGCTTCCTGCCCACTGGCACCAGCAGTCCTCTCATGGGTGGCATCAGACTCCAGCGGGTGGTGCGGTCCTCAGCTAGCTACACCCTGGGCCTGTCTCCTAACATGGGATTGAGGCCCACTGGTCCAGACCCCTACATCAGACATTCTGGATGCCCCAACCCTCCTTATCCCAGGCAGGACAGCCCTTCCCAGCCCAGACCCTCACCTACAGGCTCACTTGCTACCAGTCTAACTGGCACCTGTTCCCCTGCATTTAGACCACTACAACACCCTTCTACCAGGCCACTCCCAGACCCACCTAAAGTGACTCATGAACAGTTCAAGGCAGCCCTGCAAATGGTGGTAGACAAGGGTGATCCAAGGTCTTACCTCGAGAACTTTGTAAAGATTGGGGAGGGCTCGACAGGGGTGGTGTGTATTGCTACAGAGAAGCACAGTGGTAGGCAGGTAGCAGTGAAAATGATGGACCTGCGGCGGCAGCAGAGGAGGGAGCTGCTCTTCAATGAGGTACATTATGGCACTACAGTAGAGACAAAGTGATTCCCACTAATAAACACAACTCACCAAGCAGTGAATGCAACTAATTTAAGGATTCGTGCTTGCTATTCCATGTATCCATCATTTAACCCTTACTTATGGGGTACTCCAATAATTTTACATAAGAAAATCAGTTCATTAGTCAGTTCTCATAATTTGGAGTACCGCTCAACCTGTGAAAACAATGTTCTCTGTGGCTTTGAAGGACACTTTCTAAAGTCTAAAAACAAATCTCTGATGATGCCATTAGGGTTAACTTGGATTTTTTAAAATCTGTGTTGTAAACTGGGGGCATGGACTTTGAAACAGTGGGTGCTTACCAATCAGGGACGTCTAATGAAAGATGCTATCAAGTTGGGTTTTTGGAGCTTGAATTATGCTAAAAATCAGGATATCCCTGCCCCTTCTGAACTGAGATGTGACTATTGTTTGGGACATTCAGTATTTCATTACAAAAAGTAAAGAATGGCAGAAAGAGAGGGATGGGGATACAACAAAGGTCCCAGACCCAATTCGAGGATGCTGCAGGCCATAGTCTCTGAGCTACAGGGGCAGTCCTAGAGCACTGATTTTGACCATTCCTGTTTAATCTGTCTCTCACAACTTTATGAACTTTATGACTTTATGAACATGCTAAACTAAGTTGCTGGAATCCCTCTTTAATGTTGGAGAACCAGAATCTGGCCATATTATTGATTATATCTCTAAAGACATGGTTTTAATGTGAATGTTTCATGTTGCAGGTAGTAATCATGAGGGACTACCAACACAGAAATGTGGTAGAGATGTTTAAGTCTGCCCTGGTGGAGGAGGAGCTCTGGGTAATCATGGAGTACCTGCAGGGTGGAGCACTAACCAACATTGTTTCTGTAACCAGGTACGAGTAACACAAGATAAAATGTTGTTTGTCCCTCTGTAGAAAGCTAAATTGATGCATTTGGTTATGATATCATCTTTAATAAAGTAACACAAGATAAAATGTTGTTTGTCCTTTTGTAGAAAGCTAAATTGATGCATTTCCTGGTTATGATATCATCTTTAATAAGTGAATCATCCACAAGGGGGTAGTGTGGTATTGACTGGTGAGTGATCAGTGTTGGTCAACAAAGAGACCAACATTCAGCCTTCACTTACACTCATAGTCTTTCGCCTATCTCAAGGCATAAATAATAATTTGATAACATAACAGAATCTGTGCATGTTTGGACAGCATGTGAAAAGTCTATATTGGGCTAAAATTTGATTTTCTGATGCTGCTCAGAAATGCATAAATCACAAATAAGGAAAAAATCAACCAGCAGGAAGGAGCTGAAAGTTGTTGCAGGGTATTTGTTTTGAACTGTCAGTATATTTTATATTATTAACAAATGGCTGACTCAGTCCCCACCCCCTGACCTCAGGGTTAGACACACTTGATTCAGATGGATGAAAAAATGTCTCTCAAGCCAGATGACATAGAATGAGCCAGCTGTCACAGTCACCACGTCAGAGACTAAGATAATCAATATATTGACAGAGCAATCAAGACTCCTTTCTTCCACTTTTTCCTCGCTACAGTACTCAATAACATTTTAAATTATGAAACAGAATATCTGCCTGTAATGCATAGAGTTTTTGTAATATAGTTTGACATATGATGGTGGTCATGTGTGGGAGAGAATACATTAGGTCATTGTTACTTTGTGGTGCTTTGCTTTTCAGTGGGTATGTGGCCTTACTTGCAGCTGTTTGTCTTGTGACTCTTACATCTTTATGTTGTGTTTCTGTTGTTTGGGATTTATTGTTTTGAACCCTGCACTCAATAGCATTGCCTTTAATATGCAGTGATTCATGAATTTCAATTGTCTCAGCTGTTGATTTGCTGTAACCTGTAATGGAAAAGTGTGAAATGTAATGTAAAATATGTTTGTCTGTGTGTGTAAACTTGTGAGTGTTGTCCTGCAGGCTGAGTGAAGAGCAGATTGCCACAGTGTGTGAAGCTGTTTTGCAAGCCCTGGCCTATCTCCATTCACAGGGAGTCATCCACAGAGACATTAAGAGCGACTCTATACTACTCACATTAGATGGAAGGGTATGCTATGTTATTTCTTCTTTCTTAGTTTCTTAGTTTTTTTTTCTTCAACTGTGATTCTTATATTGGTGTGCTTCTTCCATAGGTCAAGCTTTCCGACTTTGGCTTCTGTGCTCAGATTAGTAAGGACATCCCTAAGAGGAAGTCTTTAGTGGGGACACCCTATTGGATGGCTCCTGAGGTCATCTCCAAATCACCATATGGCACTGAGGTGAGGAAGCGTACACTCAGGTCCACTTGAACTGAATAACAGTGGTGATCCCACTTACAGTATGTAGCACAATAGTGGCAATCCATGTTGTAAGACCTGTGTGATGGTTCCCCAGGTGGATGTTTGGTCAATGGGTATCATGGTGGTGGAGATGGTGGATGGAGAGCCCCCGTACTTCAGTGAAACCCCTGTCGCCGCTATGAAGAGGCTGAGGGATGAGCCAGCTCCAACTGTACGAAATGTGAACCAGGTATGAGAAAGGACATACTCACATCCTCACTTGTAGATGAAAAATGGTGCTGACATTTTTGCCACTTTCAGCATGAATTATTATTACTTTGGGGATCCTTTGAGTACTTCTCCAGTACCATCATCAGGTCAAACTTTTAATTTCATTGTGGAGTTCATTTGTTTGTTTATTACTGTCAAGTCCTTTCATCACAGAGGGTTGACAGGCTGTAAGCATTTTTTTTATCCCAAAATATACCAGGAGTATTACCACTACACAAAACAACACAATATAAAAGAAGTAAATATCAATTGCTATAGGGTAAACTCCACAGGAACTAACAGAATATTGAACAGACATACAATCACCCAGGATTTTGCTGAAGGTGAAAGTATAAAAAGAGCTCACACTTGAACCTAATCCTATTGTATTTATTGTATAAGTTCCTTATCAGGCTTCTCCTCTAGATTTGCTTGTCACAACAGTTTATGAGCAAAGGTTTAGTGCTAAATAACTTTAGCTTCCTAACATACTAAACAAAGACTGTAACCATGGTAACCATTATACTTTATCATGACAAAACATCATCAATAAACTCTTCTCATACAGCTCTCACATTTCCATTATTAGCATATCAGCATGTTGATGTTTGCATTTAGCTCAAACCACCTCAGAGCCGCTAGTATGGCTATAGATACTTTTTAAATAATGAATTATTTTGAATTGTAATACCTTGGTATACTATATATTGTAAAACAAATGCCATCTGTACAGATGTAGCCTATTGTCACTTCTAGTTTCCCAAGTAAGATTTTTGTCTTATCAACTCCACTGCTTCTTATTACAAATACAATGAAAAGTGAATGTGCCAGTAAAAGCTTCCAGCTGTCTTGTTTGTGGTCTCTTCACAATAATTATACAAATGTGTACAAATAATTACTGCAATGATTTACTGACCATGTGTCCATTGCTCTCTGATCCAGATCTCCCCAGTTCTAAAAGACTTTCTGGACCGCATGCTGACTCGGGACCCCCTAGAACGGGCCAGCGCCACTGACTTGCTGGAGCACTCCTTCCTGCTGCAGAGCAGCTCACCTCAGTGCCTGGTGCCACTGGTGGAGCAGTACCGCAAGCGCATGTCCCGCTGCTGATCCCTATAGGGCCCCAACACCCACCTTCAGTCTGACCTCTCCATGCCTTTGATGAGGGCCAGCATCGAGGTCCAGCTCCTCTAATACCAAAGCCAACAGGCAGCTGGCTCCAGAGAAGCAGACCTGCACAGCTCAGTGCTGCCAGTGTGGTGGTGGCAGGATGGCTGACAGATACTGCATGATCTATGGCATGAGAGAAGCACTTTAGGAGTGATTAAAGGCAGCATGAAATTCCTCCCTTCCCAACTTGGTTGGATTCAGAAACTGGTTGGCTTCCTGTACCAGTGAGTGGGAGTCATGACAGCAAAATAATTATTCCATGCACCTATTTGTAATGAACACATGCTACTCTAAAGATATAGTGTTCATAGTGGGCATTACTGTAGCCTTGTACACCTTATTATAAAGCTGGTGTAAGGCTCAAACCACAGTAGCTCATTGTGACATTACCTCTGCACACTTTCTTTCTCTGCTGTGGAAGCCAGACATCAACCAGCACAGTCAGTGCACTCCACAAACACTGACACTAGACTCTTTGCATGGCCAAATGGAGGCACACCTGGCCTAATGTTAATGCTTGAATATGAACCAAACTGGAATGTAAAAGACAATTCTCCTTAGCATAACAAATGGGTAGATGAAAGCCCAGCTGCTACTATTGGGCTATTGGAAAAACTCCAGTATATTTCTCGTTTTCATATTTATTCTGTAGTTCAAAAGGTGTTGTGGGTTGTTTGTTTGATGTGAATTTGCAAATAAGGTTTTATTATTACATATGGACTTAAAATAGATAAATTATTAATGTAAATAAAAATACTGAATATTAGGTCTCTATACCTGCTGAGTGGCTGCAGTAAATTATTTGAAATTAATTCAAACATTTTACTTTTCTTTTCTGAAATATGAGCGTATAGTTATGTGTGCGTGTGTGTGCATCTGAGCACATGGGTGTGTGTGGGGTGACCTCTCAGTGTTTGCTCCCTGATATTTTATATAGTGACAGACTTTTTAAAAACCACATGGTGTGTGTGTGTGTGTGTGTGTGTGTGTTGCCCCTGAAAAGGTTGTGAATGATTATATTTGCATTTGTTTGCCTAGATAAAGCACACAGGCCCGGCATGCGATGCTGCTGAACGTCCACCTGTTGAGAAACACTTTGCACAAAGTCTTTGTATTCTGACAGGAATACATGTTGACATGTTGTCTGTGGGGATCATTCATGAAAAAGAGAATTACACATTTTAATTTTGTATAAATCAATAAATGATGTGTATTGAATTCATTTAATCCTGGATTTTCCTCACGCACACACACATCCATAAATACAAGTTGAATATACTGGTGTCTAAAGTATTTATTAGGTATTCAGCATGAGTCATACAGTACACAGTCACTGAATATCCTGAAGCAAAATACATACATTATTTCTTGTAAACACAGAAGCAATATCAAATACATATAATCTCATACAATATGACATATGTGACACAAAAATAATTTCACAGACTGACATGTTCATTTATAAATTATTTCAGATAAAGAATTGCTCATTTGTTTGCAGGGGTATGCAGCTTAATAAGCTTTAAACGTTGTATTAATACACACTGAAAAAACAAATAAGCTGTGACCTCAGCAAATGATTAATATTTGTCTCAGTATATAGAATATATCACCTAACAGTTAAACTGCATTGTCAGAATTTTAGGTGATGTAAAAGTTCCACTACCAGCCGTTTCTCTTGCTCAACACTGTCCTTATTCTACTCAAGCGTGGCCTGAGATGAGTAACTTTCAAACTCACACTTCACTCCACTGATGCTGTCAACACTCGGCTGGCTGTTGACCTGCTGATGTGTGTGAGAGAGGGGGAACGTTTCGGAGCGGGATATTCGCCCTTTGCCATTTGATGAGCCCGATGAACAGTCTATCACCATCCTCATGAACTCTGGCGCGGTGAATCGACGCAGCAGTCTGGTCCCCAGGCCCACAAATCCCGGCGTACGATTTGAGATCTTCCCTGACTCTATCTCCCCTCTGGCAAAGAGCAGTTTGTTGTGTCTGCTGACTGGACCAAAGCTCTCCCTCTTCTGCTCCTCTCTCCTGCTTGATGGTGCTGAGTCATTAGCCTCTTCCCTCTGTGATTTGACATTCTCCTTGTGCGTTCTCAAGGGTTGACTCTTGCCGTTTAAAAGAGACTGTGGCACTGAGAAAGTTTTGTCAGCATCGTTTGTCAGGCCACATTTGTTCCCTTGACATTCCATCTTGTCTATCAGGCATCTCTCATCTTGTAGCGAGGGTCTCTTTAATTTGCTGGCTGACAGGCTCATGTCACGCATATCACCCTGATAAGACTGCTTTCTGGTGCTCTGATCGTCCAGGTTAAATGACTTTGCTTTTCCCCAATGAGGAAAACTCTCTGGTGTTTGCTCTGTAAGTCCAGTGTCTCGGCTGACATTTTTCTGGCTCGGCTCGGGCAGAGAATTCAGTGTTTTAGTCCCTCTTAGCTCTCTAAGCTGGCAGTTTTGTAGTTGTTTAGAAGTGAAGAGAATGCTGTGATCCCCCTCAGTCTGGCTTTTTTCCAGTTGTGGAGGCAGAGCCCAGCTGTGGCAGTGGCTGTCCTCCTGAGACTGGCTCCTGGGATATCGGAAGTGGTGCCCGCTGCTGTCTCCAATCCTCAGCTGTCTCTGAAATACCCTGGGCAGTTGGTCTTCATTATTCACCTGCTTGGAGAACCTCTCCAGGACATGTTTGGGGAGTCTGTTGGGCAGCTGGTAATCTCCTTCCCTGATGGTACCTGCATCAGCAAGTGGCTCATCTGTGCCAGCACCCCTCCGGCAAGGAAAGTTCAGAACCTGGACGCAATGGTTGTGTCCAAAGAAGTTGGCCACCTCGATGGCCGAGTGACCTGCATTATTTGTTTTATCTAACCTCAGTCCCAGTCTTTTGAAAGCCCGGATCAGGAACTCCAGAATCTGGCTGTGCCCAGAAAAGGCAGCATACATGAGAGCGCTGTTACCCCAGGCATCACAGATATCCGGGTCTGCATTGAACTGCACTAGAAGCTTGACAACATCCAGGTGGCCCATCTCACAGGCATAGCTCAGGCCTGTGCGACCATCCTCATCCTGACAGTTGACATCTGCCCCTTTCTCCAGCAGCAGCTGGGTGAACTTGGCCCTGGTCCCATTGTCTTGCAAGCAGACGGCGTACATGAGCGGGGTGCGGCTGTTTTCTGTCTTTGAGTTGATAATGCGTCCATCCAAGGCATCCAGAATGAAGCGCGCAAGGTGAACTTTACCACCGTGCATAGCATCTAGGAAGGTCTTGGTGCCAGATCCCTGGCGTAAATCTTTTGGTCGCATCATTCTTGAATGGCTACTTGTTGCGCCAAACCTTCAAGCGAGCCAAGAAAGAAGTTGATGAACAGAGAAAGAGCCTGTAGCAAGTTTTTAGAGAGTGTCGGTGTTGAAAATGAGTGCATTCACCTCTGAGTAAGACTGAGAGTGGAGCTGCCAGTGTTTTTATACCTCCCTTTCCACATGCCCTCCCCACGTTGCCTTGGAAACAAATGTCTGAGGACCATTATGCAGTGGCAGCATCCATTCAGCCCAAGCACTCTCTGCCTGAAGAGAAATATGTTATTTGAATAAAATAATTACTTAAGGAGAAAAACCATGGCCAGTGTTTTATATGTGAGGTCTGTGAGGTTTAACTGAAATGCAACATTTTTAGTATACTTTGACCCAAATTATAACAAATGTCTGCTGCTCATAAAATGTTCAAATATAAAAAAGGCAATCCAGCATGTTGTGAAATCTATGAATAGTGCTTTGTGTTAAAATGTGTTTACATTCAACAGTATATTGATATCAGGACCCCTACCACAAGTTTGAGAAAAGATTAAAGTCAGGATTTAAGAGCTAATTTCAAAAGGGAACATTTTTCTTTTTTCTACCCAATGGTGCATCCATCCATGTGATGTTTCTGCTTGTAGTTTGCCTCATCCACAGTGCCTCAAACCCAACTCATGCTGCTTGATTTTACCTTTACTTTCTCAAGGTTTCATAATAAATCCTGAAGGCCTTTTCTTGTCATGGAAAATAGTAGTGAACTCAAGGAAAGGGCAGTGAAAGACTTGTGTTATTACAGTTTATTATTATTACTGTTGTTGTATTTGCTAAATTTAAAACAGTAATGTCAAACATACCACATTTAAACATTTTTCTCTTGCATGTCTTGTCAAGCCTTGTGTATAAAAAGCAACAAAGAGCCTTTTACAGAGCTGTTTCTCCTCCACAAAACCAGAATTTAATTTTAATTGCTAATATAAATCTCAGCAGGATCAAAACTGTTGAAACATTGCTTGGGTTTCACCCTCCTCGCCATTCACCATCCGGCTTCATCAAACCCTCAGCGGGTCCTTTCTACAGCACCGAGAGTCATTCACTCAGCTAAACAAGGAGGAAATTAATCAGCAGACAGACACTTCGTCCCAGGTGTCTTTCTGTTCTGGTCACAGTGGCATATTTTTTCATGATAAAATCATATCAACCCCACATTTTTTACTGTAAATAGCAAATTTGTTATGACAATTGTTCAGACTTAAGTTCTTGCCCTGCGATGGATTGGCGACCTGTCCGGGGTGTACCCAGCCTTCGCCCGATTGCCGGCCGGGATTAGCTCCAACCCCCGCCCCAGGACTAAGCAGTAGAAACTGAATGAATGAATGAAAGTTCTTATAAGACCAGAGATGCCTTTATAAATTTGGTTTGACAGTGCTTTGCACATGCTGTTTCCTCAGGATTTAACCCCAGCTATCAAATCATATATAGTATGTGTTATAAAAAGGGAAAAAAATAACCCAGTCTAAAAACTAAAATGATAAATGCCAAATCCTGATAGAAGCAATTCTGACCTCAAGGCATTCCATGAATCATTATGCCAGGTGCAAGTAATCAGCATGACTCGCTGTGAGAAAAGGACCGGAGTGTCTAACAAATTTCATGATAATCCAGTAGTTGTCGAGGTATTTCACCCAAAACCACAAATTGTATCAAGTATACTATACTGTATTTGTGCTGCACACCTCATATTCCTCTCCATCCTGTACACCTGTTGAAATCTGGAGTAAAAGTGGTCAAGAGTAAACTGGATTCACTGTCATATTCTTGGTCTGATCTTGCAGTGATGATCATATGGTGTATTGTACTGCTGATACACTTGGAAAAATAAACTCCAGCACTAAACAGAGGAAAATGGACTCGAGTCTCCTACGCAAATTTGTTTTAATCCATTTTTCCATCTGTGCCACTACAGTATAATGATAAAACCATTTAAAAAAAAACTCATCTTAGTGCTGTTACTTGGAGTGTAAATATGTAAGAAAATAGAAGCAACATTTGGGACAAAACAGATTAAACACACATCGAGTGCTGCAGAGCTCACACGCTTGTGCTCACCATGAGGCTTCTTATCAGGTGTCCCACTTTGAATGCTCTTAGACTTTGGCTGCTTTTTCACAGAACAGTTTGTCCAGAAATAGATTTGAGCTGCCTGGGCTGCATCCATTTTCCCAGGCAGGCTGAGAGCTGTGTTCGAGTTATTGTGTTGGCCACTGTATGTGGGGTGACATTTTCTGCTAGGACAGTAAGTTAGTAGAGTCAGTCCACTTCTGAAATACTTGCCCTGTCTGTAGCCGTTTCTATGCGATACAACTTATTTAATTTAGCACCATGATAAACAATTTTATGATAAAATCTCTTCTTTCTATAACTGCTTTGAATACGAGATAGACTAAAATGTCTGAGCCTTCACTGCACAGCACATTTAGGCAACTTTCACTATTTCTGTATATGTTATTAGTCTGAGTCATTGCTCACAGCAATGATTGCATATTTTCAAAAGCCTACAGAAGTCAGTCAGTATTGACATTCAACCACTCTACAGTCCATTCACTAAATGTCAAAATGGACTGAGCAGAAATGAATGAAATGTGGATGAAATATTCAAAATGTGAATGAGCTGCTACCACGTGGTGTGTTAATTGGACAGATGTATGCAATAAAGCAGAGATGTCATGGTAAATACCTGATCTGCCATTCATTGCGGGCCGGGCCCAGGCAGGAGCCACCTGAATGCCTGATTAGGAATTAAAGCTTGTGTCAAGTTAAGTCTGTAGACTTAGTCTTAGTCACTAGGGAGAAAAATCAAACAAATCTCTCAAGGTTCTTCAAAAAAACTTGTAAATGGAAACAAAACACTGTGCTCAACTTAGCTAGTAACACCTGGGAATAAATTAGCGTGTGAGCACAGGATAATAAATGGAGTTCATTCGAGAGCAAATTTAAAAGGGCCTAACTAAAAATGTTTTCTTACCAGTGATTCAATATGCCTTCATCCTCCACGGACTACTTCATCTTCCTGCTAATTGAGCACACCTGAGAAAGATGCAGTTAAGGCAATATCACCTGCCATGTCCTAGGAAAAACAATGGAACAACTTGTGATGTTTAGTTTCCATCCCCTCCACAAATGTGTTATGAGAAAAATAATGGCAGCCAAGGGGTTATGTTTAGTCCGGGTGAGGGAGAACTGGGGTTGGACTCAAGATGGCTGACCCGGGTGCTAGTACAAAAAAGGAGGTTTAATAGAATAAAAACAAAGTGACAACATAACAAGGTCCATAATACATACAAGGGAAGGGCAGTGATGACTACGGAGATCAGGACGAACAGGTAAACACACAAACTAACGACAGGAACTAGAATAGCAGAGGATGAGAACGGACAGGTGAACAGAAAGAACCAACGTAAACAATGCAATCCACAGCACAGAGACTGTCAGCGTGGAAGACAAAGCACGTATTTCTGTATTGCTAACCGCATAATTAGCGTGATAATGTCAAGCCAAAACGCACAGAGACTGTCAGCAAGGTGGGGCGTTGACCCCGCAAAAAGGGAGAGCAGGAGAGGAAATAAAGAAAGAGAGGCAGGTCGGGCCGAGCGGACCTGACACAAGGCACAGAAAACCAAATCAAGTTGTGTCTTACTATCTTCCTAGAACATGTCTTTGTTATTACAGTGACTTGTTTTTCCACCTTGTGTTCAAATAACCAGAGATCGGGCTGTCGGGGCCCCTGCCTTCGACTGCTGCCCAATCCACTATGCACCGGCCCCTTACGGATCCTCCTGCAGGTGGTGAGCCCACAGGATGCCTCTGGGCTGGCAGACCGGGGTGGTGGTCCCTCTTTTTAAGAAGGGGGACCGGAGGGTGTGTTCCAACTATAGGGGGATCACACTCCTCAGCCTCCCCGGGAAAGTCTATGCCAGGGTACTGGAGAGGAGAATTCGACCGATAGTCGAACCTCGGATTCAGGAGGAACAATGCGGTTTT
>NW_018128027.1:1420261-1423879 GCF_001952655.1 Monopterus albus | reverse complement strand
GTCACCCGGGAGGAGCTCAGAGTAGAACCGCTGCTCCTCCACATCGAGAGGAGCCAGCTGAGGTGGCTCGGGCATCTGTTTCGGATGGCTCCTGGGCGCCTTCCTAGGAAGGTGTTCCAGGCATGTCCCACTGGGAGGAGGCCCCGGGGAAGACCCAGGACACGCTGGAGGGACTATGTCTCTCGGCTGGCCTGGGAACGCCTGGGCATTCCCCCGGAGGAGCTGGAGGAAGTGTCTGGAGAGAGGGAGGTCTGGGCATCTTTGCTTAGACTGCTGCCCCTGCGACCCGGCCCCGGATAAGCGGAAGAAAATGGATGGATGGATGGATGTTCAAATAACAAATAACAACAAAACACAGTCTGACTTTTATTTTCCTCACACTTATGTAACATCTTAACACAGGTAGCTCTGTCAGTTGAGCAGCGGGGGATAACAACTCTTGCAGGGACAAAAGCACTAAAATGATGAATTCTTATTCAGCAAGAACAGTCATGTGTCTTTGTGTCTGTCCAGTTCCTCTAATGCCCTTTGATTTTGTGCGAGGACACAGCAATCATAAGCTGAAGGAGGTTTCGTTCGACATTCATTCCAGGAAAGAGGCAGCAGCTGGCCTGCTGTCACCCTGTAACTGTGGTGTGTGTGTCTCTTCGCTAAGGTTGGGACGAAGTCATGGTGGCTGTCCTATAGCAGAAAACAAATGTCATGTTAAACTGATGAAATTTTATATGAGCTTCTAACCAAAAGAAAAGTCACTTTGCTGCTATTTACAGGATAAAAACCTACAAAAGGGAAATTTAGTTGTGTTGATTGTTTGTTTCTGTTCTGTTCTGACTGACAAAGCAAAGAATTCTGAACATAGTGAGGCAAAGATGGATGATAGTTGACAAGATCCATGGAGTTACAAGGCTGAAGCTGAGGACCCTGACAGCACACCATTAGCTGCCATTCACAACGGCCGCTGATATGTTATTGGCCATGAGGGGCTCCCCTCACTGACTTTGCTCCCTCTGTCTCATTAATTATCCCCCAGACTCAGGCCTACCAAGCTGCCATAACCAGATGGTAAACAATGGATTGTTCCTTCAGCCATGGGATTAAGAGGCCCCGAATATCAGTTCTCAGGCTGAGACGCTTTGGAATTAGCACCTGCGATGTGACTGGTCTGTGTTCTTGTGCCACAGCCATGATGGGATAATAACCCCTCAGTAGGAAAAGCACCAGTGTAGGAATGATCTCCCAGTGCTGGGCTTCAGCAAAAAAGGCTTGAATATTGTTAGAGCTGACTGAACCAGCAGCTCCACTCTCTGGGAGGAGGTTCAGACAACAGCGTTTTAAATCTGAGCAGTTTAAAAGAGAGTGGCCAGCTCCTGAATGTTAAGCTCTGGTGCTTTAAGTCACATCTTGTTTTTAGTTGGTTGGCTTTAAATGGCTGTAAATACCCAATCTTAGTTTTAATTTTGTATTATTATATTAAAATTGTGAAATTGGTATTCCGGGCATGTCTCTTTAGGAGAAGGCCTCGGGGCAGACCCAGGACACGTTGGAGAGATATGTCTCCCAGCTGGCCTGGGAATGCCTTGGAGTTCCTCCTGAGGAGCTATAGGAGGTGTGTGGGGAGAGGGAAGTCTGAGAGGCTCTGCTCGGACTACTGCCCCCACGACCCGGTCGAGCAGACGAAGATGGATGGATGTTTATATTGATAATACCTTGTCTGTTACTTTTTCTATTTCTATCAGTACGTAAGTGCCTTGTTTCTATCCCTTTGCTGCTGTAGCTTTGTAGCTCTCTTATCTTATCTTATCTTATCTTATCTTATCTTATCTTATCTTATCTTATCTTATCTTATTTTGATGGTTTGTTGTTTTTTGACTGTTTGTTGTGTCCTGTTGCTTTCCTTCTTTTCTCCCTCCTCTATCCACTCACCCCAACCGGTCGAGGCAGAAGGCCACCCACCAAGAGCCGGGGTCTGTCGGAGGTTTCTTCCGTTAAAGGGAGTTTTTCCTCCCCACTGTCGCCAAGTGCTGCTCAGGGGGATTTGTTGGGTTTTCCCTCTGTAATAATATTGATAACAGTAAGGTCTAGACCTTAGTTTGTAAAGTGTCCTGAGATGACTTTTGTTGTGATTTGGTGCTATACAAATAAAATTTGATTTGATCTTATCTTATCTTATCTTATCCAGTCTTTGTAATTATTTATGCTTTGTGTTATTTTTAATAGGTTTAGGTTATTTTTACCTTTGAATTGCATACCTCACAGACTTAAGGCATTTGTTTTTTGTGTATACTTTACATTTAGGATACTTTGTGTATTTTCAAATGTTCTTATGTACACTGTGCATTATTAATATATTGTGTTGAATATTACATCACACCACAGATATTTCCTAACAATATTGTTTTTAATGGAAACAGCTGCCCTGGTTCCATTTATGAAATCTATACCAGTATTAATAAAGCTCACTGCATAACATGTTATACTTCATGTAATCTGTACACAAACCATGGAGTTGAAACATTTCAAGTTCTGGTTTTATAGGGAGTGGCGTACTGGAAAAATTTCCCTTTAAAGGTGCTGGTAGGCTGACTTTTAATTTCTGAGTGCTGTTTCCCAGTGGTTACAGCAGTTTTACAGTCTGTCTACTGACTAATGTCATATTCCATTGTTACTGTTAACCACTTCTGTGCTTAAGAACAACATCACAGTTACTAGTGAGGCTGTAAGCTTTTAGTGTTCTTGCCAAAAAAAATCTTCATCAGGCAAAATCTGACACACATGGTTCCTGAATACCCCGGGTCAAACTGTTGCCTGGTTTAAATACAAAAGCGTATTGTATGTCTGTGTGATTTGAATCTATGTTGACAATACCTTTTTCCGCATTGAATCTGGCCACTGTTTCCCATTAGCCACCTGTACCCTCTCTATAACCCATCAGGTCTAATGGAAATTCTTTCCCTGCAGTGAGGCAGAAGATATGGAGGGCCAGATAGTTCCCTCTCCATCTCCCACCTGACAGGTCACTTTTTTGGCCTTGCAGGCCTGCTCAGCTCATGTAGCTCAAGAAATTGTAGCAGCAAATGACAGGTTTGGCAGGGTCAGAATAAAAAACCAGGGGGAAAAAGGACCTGGAGGCTTTAAGACAGTAACAGATGCCAGGTTTCATTTCACATGATACAGTGGGTATGGAAAGTATTCAGACCCCCTTAAATTTTTCACTCTTTGTTATATTGCAGCCATATGCTAAAGTCATTTAAGTTCATTTGTTTCCTCATTAATGTACACACAGCACCCCATATTGACAGAAAAACACAGAATGTTTGACATTTTTGCAGATTTATTAAAAAGAAAAACTGAAATATCACATGGTCATAAGTATTCAGACCCTTTGCTGTGACACTCATATATTTAACTTAGGTGCTGTCCATTTCTTCTGATCATCCCTGAGATGGTTCTACACCTTCATTTGAGTCCAACTGTGTTTGATTATACTGATTGGATGTGATTAGGAAAGCCACACACCTGTCTATACAGGTATGTGCCAAAAAATTAGAATATCAAGGAAAAGTCCATTTATTTCAATAATTTGTTTCAAAAAGTGAAACTTGTATGTTATATTAGTTC